>NW_026696497.1:0-97052 GCF_030435755.1 Ochotona princeps
TGTGGGATGCTCAACAAGTTTCTTTCAGTCCTAGGCACTCAAAGGGCACTAAGCATAGAGTGTGAAAACTGAGTTTCCTTGAGAGCTGCTTGGAAGCCTGATGGTGTGTGAAGTTAGTGAGCCAATGGAGTTGTTCTCCACAAGAACCACTCGGCTGATCCTTCTTCAATATGCCCTTCACCAACATGCAGTGTTTCCTTGATTGAATTAGCTCTCACACAATATTTGCGTCTAGAGCCTTTGCATTGAGGGCTATCTGAAAACGGTTGTGGCGCTGAAGTTGCCTGAGAATGTAGACTTGGTGGCATGTGAAACCTGCATGTGGAGCATTCGTTTGTGTGGGATGCTCTACTAGGTTCATTTCTAGATAATGCACTCAAAGGGCACTAAGCATAGAGTGTGAAACTGAGTTTCCTTGAGAGCTGCTTGGAAAGCCTGATGGTGTGTGAAGTTAGTGAGCCAAATGGAGTTGTTCTCCACAAGAACCACTCGGCTGATCCTTCTTCAATATGCCCTTCCACCAACATGCAGTGTTCCTTGATTGAATTAGCTCTCACACCAATATTTGCGTCTAGAGCCTTTGCATTGAGGGCTAACTGAAAATGGCTGTGGCGCTGAAGTTGCCTGTGAATGTGGAGTTGGTGGCATGTGAAACCCGCATGTGGAGCATTCGTTTCTGTGGGATGCTCACCAAGCTTCATTTCAGTCCTAGGCACTCAAAGGGCACTAAGCATACAGTGTGAAAACTGAGTTTCCTTGAGAGCTGCTTGGAAGCCTGATGGTGTGTGAAGTTAGTGAGCAAATGGAGTTGTTCTCCCACAAGAACCACTCGGCTGATCCTTCTTCAATATGCACTTCACCAACATGCAGTGTTTCCTTGATTGAATTAGCTCTCACACCAATATTTGCGTCTAGAGCCTTTGCATTGAGGGCTATCTGAAAACGGCTGTGGCGCTGAAGTTGCCTGAGAATGTGGAGTTGGTGGCATGTGAAACCGCATGTGGAGCATTCGTTTGTGTGGGATGCTCTACCAGGTGCAAATTCTAGATAATGCACTCAAAGGGCACTAAGAATAGAGTGTGAAAATTGAGTTTCCTTGAGAGCTGCTTGGAAGCCTGATGGTGTGTGAAGTTAGTGAGCCAAATGGAGTTGTTCTCCACAAGAACCACTCGGCTGATCTTCTTCAATATGCCCTTCACCAACATGCAATGTTTCCTTGATTGAATTAGCTCTCACACCAACATTTGCGTCCAGAGCCTTTGCATTGAGGGCTATCTGAAAACGGCTGTGGCGCTGAAGTTGCCTGTGAATGTGGAGTTGGTGGCATGTGAAACCCGCATGTGGAGCATTCGTTTGTGTGGGATGCTCAACAAGTTTCTTTTCAGTCCTAGGCACTCAAAGGGCACTAAGCATAGAGTGTGAAAACTGAGTTTCCTTGAGAGCTGCTTGGAAGCCTGATGGTGTGTGAAGTTAGTGAGCCAAATGGAGTTGTTCTCCACAAGAACCACTCGGCTGATCCTTCTTCAATATGCCCTTCACCAACATGCAGTGTTTCCTTGATTGAATTAGCTCTCACACCAATATTTGCGTCTAGAGCCTTTGCATTGAGGGCTATCTGAAAACGGCTGTGGCGCTGAAGTTGCCTGAGAATGTAGACTTGGTGGCATGTGAAACCTGCATGTGGAGCATTCTTTTGTGGGGATGCTCTACCAGGTTCATTTCTAGATAATGCACTCAAAGGGCACTAAGCATAGAGTGTGAAAACTGAGTTTCCTTGAGAGCTGCTTGGAAGCCTGATGGTGTGTGAAGTTAGTGAGCCAAATGGAGTTGTTCTCCCACAAGAACCACTCGGCTGATCCTTCTTCAATATGCCTTTCACCAACATGCAGTGTTTCCTTGATTGAATAAGCTCTCACACCAATATTTGCGTCTAGAGCCTTTGCATTGAGGGCTAACTGAAAATGGCTTGGCGCTGAAGTTGCCTGTGAATGTGGAGTTGGTGGCATGTGAAACCTGCATGTGGAGCATTCTTTTGTGTGGGATGCTCAACAAGCTTCTTTCAGTTCCTAGGCACTCAAAGGGCACTAAGCATAGAGTGTGAAAACTGAGTTTCCTTGAGAGCTGCTTGGAAGCCTGATGGTGTGTGAAGTTAGTGAGCCAAATGGAGTTTGTTCTCCCACAAGAACCACTCGGCTGATCCTTCTTCCAATATGCACTTCACCAACATGCAGTGTTTCCTTGATTGAATTAGCCTCACACACCAATATTTGCGTCTAGAGCCTTTGCATTGAGGCTATCTGAAAACGGCTGTGGCGCTGAAGTTGCCTGAGAATGTGGAGTTGGTGGCATGTGAAACCCGCATGTGGAGCATTCGTTTGTGTGGGATGCTCTACCAGGTGCAATTCTAGATAATGCACTCAAGGGCACTAAGCATAGAGTGTGAAAATTGATTTCCCTTGAGAGCTGCTTGGAAGCCTGATGTGTGTGAAGTTAGTGAGCAAATGGAGTCTCCCACAAGAACCACTCGCTGATCCTTCAATATGCCCTTCACCACAAGCAATTCTTGATTGAAATTAGCTCTCACACCAATTTGCGTCTAAGCCTTGCATTGAGGCTCTCAGAAAAACGGCAGTAGGCGCTGAAGTTGCCTGAGAAAGAGGAGTTGGTGCATGTGAAACCCGCATGTGGAGAATGATGCACTGAAACCATGCTAATGCACTCAAAAGGGCACTAAGCCAACTAGAGTGTGAAAACTGAGTTTCTTTAGAGCTGCATGAAGCCTGATGCTGTGTGAAGTTAGTGAGCCAAATGGAGTTGTTTCTCCACAAGAACCACTCGGCTGATCCTTCTCAATATGCCCTTCACCACATGCAGTCCCCCCCCCCCCCCCCCCCCCCCCCCCCATTTGCGTCTAGAGCCTTTGCATTGAGGGCTATCTGAAAACGGCTGTGGCGCTGAAGTTGCCTGTGATGTGGAGTTGGTGGCATGTGAAACCCGCATGTGGAGCATTCGTTTGTGTGTGATGCTCACCAAGCTTCATTTCAGTCCTAGGCCCTCAAAGGGCACTAAGCATAGAATGTGAAAACTGAGTTTCCTTGGAAGCCTGATGCTGTGTGAAGTTAGTGAGCCAAATGGAGTTGTTCTCCCACAAGAACCACTTGGCTGATCCTTCTTCAATATGCCCTTCACCAACATGCAGTGTTTCCTTGATTGAAATGGGTCTCAAACAATATTTGCGTCTAGAGCCTTTTCATTGAGGGCTATCTGAAAACGGCTGTGGCGCTGAAGTTGCCTGTGAATGTGGAGTTGGTGGCATGTGAAACCCGCATGTGGAGCATTCGTTTGTGTGGGATGCTCAACAAGTTTCTTTTCAGTCCTAGGCACTCAAAGGGCACTAAGCATAGAGTGTGAAAACTGAGTTTCCTTGAGAGCTGCTTGGAAGCCTGATGGTGTGTGAAGTTAGTGAGCCAAATGGAGTTGTTCTCCCACAAGAACCACTCGGCTGATCCTTCTTCAATATGCCCTTCACCAACATGCAGTGTTTCCTTGATTGAATTAGCTCTCACACCAATATTTGCGTCTAGAGCCTTTGCATTGAGGGCTATCTGAAAACGGCTGTGGCGCTGAAGTTGCCTGAGAATGTAGACTTGGTGGCATGTGAAACCTGCATGTGGAGCATTCGTTTGTGTGGAATGCTCTACCAGGTTCATTTCTAGATAATGCACTCAAAGGGCACTAAGCATAGAGTGTGAAAACTGAGTTTCCTTGAGAGCTGCTTGGAAGCCTGATGGTGTGTGAAGTTAGTGAGCCAAATGGAGTTGTTCTCCCACAAGAACCACTCGGCTGATCCTTCTTCAATATGCCCTTCACCAACATGCAGTGTTTCCTTGATTGAATTAGCTCTCACACCAATATTTGCGTCTAGAGCCTTTGCATTGAGGGCTAACTGAAAATGGCTGTGGCGCTGAAGTTGCCTGTGAATGTGGAGTTGGTGGCATGTGAAACCCGCATGTGGAGCATTCGTTTGTGTGGGATGCTCTACCAGGTTCATTTCTAGATAATGCACTCAAAGGGCACTAAGCATAGAGTGTGAAAACTGAGTTTCCTTGAGAGCTGCTTGGAAGCCTGATGGTGTGTGAAGTTAGTGAGCCAAATGGAGTTGTTCTCCCACAAGAACCACTCGGCTGATCCTTCTTCAATATGCCCTTCACCAACATGCAGTGTTTCCTTGATTGAATTAGCTCTCACACCAATATTTGCGTCTAGGGCCTTTGCATTGAGGGTTATCTGAAAACGGCTGTGGCGCTGAAGTTGCCTGTGAATGTGGAGTTGGTGGCATGTGAAACCTGCATGTGGAGCATTCGTTTGTGTGGGATGCTCAACAAGCATCTTTTCAGTCCTAGGCACTCAAAGGGCACTAAGCATAGAGTGTGAAAACTGAGTTTCCTTGAGAGCTGCTTGGAAGCCTGATGGTGTGTGAAGTTAGTGAGCCAAATGGAGTTGTTCTCCCTCAAGAAACACTCGGCTGATCCTTCTTCAATATGCCCTTCACCAACATGCAGTTTTTCCTTGATTGAATTAGCTCTCACACCAATATTTGCGTCTTGAGCCTTTGCATTGAGGGCTGTCTGAAAACGGCTGTGGCGCTGAAGTTGCCTGAGAATGTGGAGTTGGTGGCATGTGAAACCCGCATGTGGAGCATTCGTTTGTGTGGGATGCTCTACCAAGTTTGTTGCTAGATAATTCACTCAAAGGGCACTAAGCATAGAGTGTGTAAATAGTTTCCTTGAGAGCTGCTTTGAAGCCTGATGGTGTGTGAAGTTAGTGAGCCAAATGGAGTTGTTCTCCCACAAGAACCACTCGGCTGATCCTTCTTCAATATGCCCTTCACCAACATGCAGTGTTTCCTTGATTGAATTAGCTCTCACACCAATATTTGCGTGTAGGGCCTTTGCATTGAGGGCTATCTGAAAACGGCTGTGGCGCTGAAGTTGCCTGAGAATGTGGAGTTGGTGGCATGTGAAACCTGCATGTGGAGCATTCGTTTGTGTGGGATGCTCTACCAGGTGCAATTCTAGATAATGCACTCAAAGGGCACTAAGCATAGAGTGTGAAAACTGAGTTTCCTTGAGAGCTGCTTGGAAGCCTGATGGTGTGTGAAGTTAGTGAGCCAAATGGAGTTGTTCTCCCACAAGAACCACTCGGCTGATCCTTCTTCAATATGCCCTTCACCAACATGCAGTGTTTCCTTGATTGAATTAGCTCTCACACAAATATTTGCGTCTAGAGCCTTTGCATTGAGAGCTATCTGAAAACGGCTGTGGCGCTGAAGTTGCCTGAGAATGAGGAGTTGGTGGCATGTGAAACCCGCATGTGGAGCATTCGTTTGTGTGGGATGCTCTACCAGGTTCAATCCTAGCTAATGCACTCAAAGGGCACTAAGCATAGAGTGTGAAAACTGAGTTTCCTTGAGAGCTGCTTGGAAGCCTGATGCTGTGTGAAGTTAGTGAGCCAAATGGAGTTGTTCTCCCACAAGAACCACTCGGCTGAACCTTCTTCAATACGCCCTTCACCAACATGCAGTGTTTCCTTGATTGAATTAGCTCTCACACCAATATTTGCGTCTAGAGCCTTTGCATTGAGGGCTATCTGAAAATGGCTGTGGCGCTGAAGTTGCCTGTGAATGTGGAGTTGGTGGCATGTGAAACCCGCATGTGGAGCATTCGTTTGTGTGGGATGCTCTACCAGGTTCAATCCTAGATAATGGACTCAAAGGGCACTAAGCATAGAGTGTGAAAACTGAGTTTCCTTGAGAGCTGCTTGGAAGCCTGATGGTGTGTGAAGTTAGTGAGCCAAATGGAGTTGTTCTCCCACAAGAACCACTCGGCTGATCCTTCTTCAATATGCCCTTCACCAACATGCAGTGTTTCCTTGATTGAATTAGCTCTCACACCAATATTTGCGTCTAGAGCCTTTGCATTGAGGGCTATCTGAAAACGGCTGTGGCGCTGAAGTTGCCTGTGAATGTGGAGTTGGTGGCATGTGAAACCCGCATGTGGAGCATTCGTTTGTGTGTGATGCTCTCTAAGATTCATTTCAGTCCTAGGCACTCAAATGGCACTAAGCATAGAGTGTGAAAACTGAGTTTCCTTGAGAGCTGCTTGGAAGCCTGATGGTGTGTGAAGTTAGTGAGCCAAATGGAGTTGTTCTCCCACAAGAACCACTCGGCTGATCCTTCTTCAATATGCCCTTCACCAACATGCAGTGTTTCCTTGATTGAATTAGCTCTCACACCAATATTTGCGTCTAGAGCCTTTGCATTAAGGGCTATCTGAAAACGGCTGTGGAGCTGAAGTTGCCTGAGAATGTAGACTTTTTGGCATGTGAAACCTGCATGTGGAGCATTCGTTTGTGTGGGATGCTCTACCAGGTTCATTTCTAGATAATGCACTCAAAGGGCACTAAGCATAGAGTGTGAAAACTGAGTTTCCTTGAGAGCTGCTTGGAAGCCTGATGGTGTGTGAAGTTAGTGAGCCAAATGGAGTTGTTCTCCCTCAAGAAACACTCGGCTGATCCTTCTTCAATATGCCCTTCACCAACATGCAGTTTTTCCTTGATTGAGTTAGCTCTCACACCAATATTTGCGTCTAGAGCCTTTGCATTGAGGGCTGTCTGAAAACGGCTGTGGCGCTGAAGTTGCCTGAGAATGTGGAGTTGGTGGCATGTGAAACCCGCATGTGGAGCATTCGTTTGTGTGGGATGCTCACCAAGCTTCTTTTCAGTCCAAGGCACTCAAAGGGTACTAAGCATAGAGTGTGAAAACAGAGTTTCTTTGAGAGCTGCTTAGAAGCCTGATGGTGTGTGAAGTTAGTGAGCCAAATGGAGTTGTTCTCCCACAAGAACCACTCTGCTGATCCTTCTTCAATATGCCCTTCAAAAACATGCAGTGTTTCCTTGATTGAATTAGATCTCACACCAATATTTGCGTCTAGAGCCTTTGCATTGAGGGCTATCTGATAACGGTTGTGGCGCTGAAGTTGGCTGTGAATGTGGAGTTGGTGGCATGTGAAACCCGCATGTGGAGCATTCATTTGTGTGGGATACTCTACCAGGTTCATTCCCAGATAATGCACTCAAAGGGCACTAAGCATAGAGTGTGAAAACTGAGTTTCCTTGAGAGCTGCTTGGAAGCCTGATGGTGTGTGAAGTTAGTGAGCCAAATGCAGTTGTTCTCCCTCAAGAACCACTCGGCTGATCCTTCTTCAATATGCCCTTCACCAACATGCAGTGTTTCCTTGATTGAATTAGCTCTCACACCAATATTTGCGTCTAGAGCCTTTGCATTGAGGGCTATCTGAAAACGGCTGTGGCGCTGAAGTTGCCTGAGAATGTAGACTTGGTGGCATGTGAAACCTGCATGTGGAGCATTCGTTTGTGTGGGATGCTCTCCAAGCTTCTTTTCAGTCCTAGGCACTAAAAGGGCACTAAGCATAGAGTGTGAAAACTGAGTTTCCTTGAGAGCTGCTTGGAAGCCTGATGGTGTGTGAAGTTAGTGAGCCAAATGGAGTTGTTCTCCCACAAGAACCACTCGGCTGATCCTTCTTCAATATGCCCTTCACCAACATGCAGTGTTTCCTTGATTGAATTAGCTCTCACACCCATATTTGCGTCTAGAGCCTTTGCATTGAAGGCTATCTGAAAATGGCTGTGGCGCTGAAGTTGCCTGAGAATGTGGAGTTGGTGGCCTGTGAAACCCGGATGTGGAGCATTCGTTTGTGTGGGATGCTCTACCAGGTTCATTCCTAGATAATGCACTCAAAGGGCACTAAGCATAGAGTGTGAAAACTGAGTTTCCTTGAGAGCTGCTTGGAAGCCTGATGGTGTGTGAAGTTAGTGAGCCAAATGGAGTTGTTCTCCCACAAGAACCACTCGGCTGATCCTTCTTCAATATGCCCTTCACCAACATGCAGTGTTTCCTTGATTGAATTAGCTCTCACACCCATATTTGCGTCTAGAGCCTTTGCATTGAGGGCTATCTGAAAACGGCTGTGGCGCTGAAGTTGCCTGAGAATGTGGAGTTGGTGGCATGTGAAACCCGCATGTGGAGCATTCGTTTGTGTGGGATGCTCACCAAGCTTCATTTCAGTCCTAGGCACTCAAAGGGCACTAAGCATAGAGTGTGAAAACTGAGTTTCCTTGAGAGCTGCTTGGAAGCCTGATGGTGTGTGAAGTTAGTGAGCCAAATGGAGTTGTTCTCCCACAAGAACCACTCGGCTGATCCTTCTTCAACATGCCCTTCACCAACATGCATTGTTTCCTTGATTGAATTAGCTCTCACACCAATATTTTCATCTAGAGCCTTTGAATTGAGGGCTATCTGAAAACGGCTGTGGCGCTGAAGTTGCCTGTGAATGTGGAGTTGGTGGCATGTGAAACCCGCATGTGGAGCATTCGTTTGTGTGGGATGCTCTACCAGGTTCATTCCTAGATAATGCACTCCAAGGGCACTAAGCATAGAGTGTGAAAACTGAGTTTCCTTGAGAGCTGCTTGGAAGCCTGATGGTGTGCGAAGTTAGTGAGCCAAATGGAGTTGTTCTCCCACAAGAACCACTCGGCTGATCCTTCTTCAATATGCCCTTCACCAACATGCAGTGTTTCCTTGATTGAATTAGCTCTCACACCAATATTTGCGTCTAGAGCCTTTGCATTGAGGGCTGTCTGAAAACGGCTGTGGCGCTGAAGTTGCCTGAGAATGTGGAGTTGGTGGCATGTGAAACCCGCATGTGGAGCATTCGTTTGTGTGGGATGCTCACCAAGCTTCTTTTCAGTCCAAGGCACTCAAAGGGTACTAAGCATAGAGTGTGAAAACAGAGTTTCTTTGAGAGCTGCTTAGAAGCCTGATGGTGTGTGAAGTTAGTGAGCCAAATGGAGTTGTTCTCCCACAAGAACCACTCTGCTGATCCTTCTTCAATATGCCCTTCAAAAACATGCAGTGTTTCCTTGATTGAATTAGATCTCACACCAATATTTGCGTCTAGAGCCTTTGCATTGAGGGCTATCTGATAACGGTTGTGGCGCTGAAGTTTGCTGTGAATGTGGAGTTGGTGGCATGTGAAACCCGCATGTGGAGCATTCATTTGTGTGGGATACTCTACCAGGTTCATTCCCAGATAATGCACTCAAAGGGCACTAAGCATAGAGTGTGAAAACTGAGTTTCCTTGAGAGCTGCTTGGAAGCCTGATGGTGTGTGAAGTTAGTGAGCCAAATGCAGTTGTTCTCCCTCAAGAACCACTAGGCTGATCCTTCTTCAATATGCCCTTCACCAACATGCAGTGTTTCCTTGATTGAATTAGCTCTCACACCAATATTTGCGTCTAGAGCCTTTGCATTGAGGGCTATCTGAAAACGGCTGTGGCGCTGAAGTTGCCTGTGAATGTGGAGTTGGTGGCATGTGAAACCCGCATGTGGAGCATTCGTTTGTGTGTGATGCTCTCTAAGATTCATTTCAGTCCTAGGCACTCAAATGGCACTAAGCATAGAGTGTGAAAACTGAGTTTCCTTGAGAGCTGCTTGGAAGCCTGATGGTGTGTGAAGTTAGTGAGCCAAATGGAGTTGTTCTCCCACAAGAACCACTCGGCTGATCCTTCTTCAATATGCCCTTCACCAACATGCAGTGTTTCCTTGATTGAATTAGCTCTCACACCAATATTTGCGTCTAGAGCCTTTGCATTAAGGGCTATCTGAAAACGGCTGTGGAGCTGAAGTTGCCTGAGAATGTAGACTTTTTGGCATGTGAAACCTGCATGTGGAGCATTCGTTTGTGTGGGATGCTCTACCAGGTTCATTTCTAGATAATGCACTCAAAGGGCACTAAGCATAGAGTGTGAAAACTGAGTTTCCTTGAGAGCTGCTTGGAAGCCTGATGGTGTGTGAAGTTAGTGAGCCAAATGGAGTTGTTCTCCCTCAAGAAACACTCGGCTGATCCTTCTTCAATATGCCCTTCACCAACATGCAGTTTTTCCTTGATTGAATTAGCTCTCACACCAATATTTGCGTCTAGAGCCTTTGCATTGAGGGCTGTCTGAAAACGGCTGTGGCGCTGAAGTTGCCTGAGAATGTGGAGTTGGTGGCATGTGAAACCCGCATGTGGAGCATTCGTTTGTGTGGGATGCTCACCAAGCTTCTTTTCAGTCCAAGGCACTCAAAGGGTACTAAGCATAGAGTGTGAAAACAGAGTTTCTTTGAGAGCTGCTTAGAAGCCTGATGGTGTGTGAAGTTAGTGAGCCAAATGGAGTTGTTCTCCCACAAGAACCACTCTGCTGATCCTTCTTCAATATGCCCTTCAAAAACATGCAGTGTTTCCTTGATTGAATTAGATCTCACACCAATATTTGCGTCTAGAGCCTTTGCATTGAGGGCTATCTGATAACGGTTGTGGCGCTGAAGTTGGCTGTGAATGTGGAGTTGGTGGCATGTGAAACCCGCATGTGGAGCATTCATTTGTGTGGGATACTCTACCAGGTTCATTCCCAGATAATGCACTCAAAGGGCACTAAGCATAGAGTGTGAAAACTGAGTTTCCTTGAGAGCTGCTTGGAAGCCTGATGGTGTGTGAAGTTAGTGAGCCAAATGCAGTTGTTCTCCCTCAAGAACCACTCGGCTGATCCTTCTTCAATATGCCCTTCACCAACATGCAGTGTTTCCTTGATTGAATTAGCTCTCACACCAATATTTGCGTCTAGAGCCTTTGCATTGAGGGCTATCTGAAAACGGCTGTGGCGCTGAAGTTGCCTGAGAATGTAGACTTGGTGGCATGTGAAACCTGCATGTGGAGCATTCGTTTGTGTGGGATGCTCTCCAAGCTTCTTTTCAGTCCTAGGCACTAAAAGGGCACTAAGCATAGAGTGTGAAAACTGAGTTTCCTTGAGAGCTGCTTGGAAGCCTGATGGTGTGTGAAGTTAGTGAGCCAAATGGAGTTGTTCTCCCACAAGAACCACTCGGCTGATCCTTCTTCAATATGCCCTTCACCAACATGCAGTGTTTCCTTGATTGAATTAGCTCTCACACCCATATTTGCGTCTAGAGCCTTTGCATTGAAGGCTATCTGAAAATGGCTGTGGCGCTGAAGTTGCCTGAGAATGTGGAGTTGGTGGCCTGTGAAACCCGGATGTGGAGCATTCGTTTGTGTGGGATGCTCTACCAGGTTCATTCCTAGATAATGCACTCAAAGGGCACTAAGCATAGAGTGTGAAAACTGAGTTTCCTTGAGAGCTGCTTGGAAGCCTGATGGTGTGTGAAGTTAGTGAGCCAAATGGAGTTGTTCTCCCACAAGAACCACTCGGCTGATCCTTCTTCAATATGCCCTTCACCAACATGCAGTGTTTCCTTGATTGAATTAGCTCTCACACCCATATTTGCGTCTAGAGCCTTTGCATTGAGGGCTATCTGAAAACGGCTGTGGCGCTGAAGTTGCCTGAGAATGTGGAGTTGGTGGCATGTGAAACCCGCATGTGGAGCATTCGTTTGTGTGGGATGCTCACCAAGCTTCATTTCAGTCCTAGGCACTCAAAGGGCACTAAGCATAGAGTGTGAAAACTGAGTTTCCTTGAGAGCTGCTTGGAAGCCTGATGGTGTGTGAAGTTAGTGAGCCAAATGGAGTTGTTCTCCCACAAGAACCACTCGGCTGATCCTTCTTCAACATGCCCTTCACCAACATGCATTGTTTCCTTGATTGAATTAGCTCTCACACCAATATTTTCATCTAGAGCCTTTGAATTGAGGGCTATCTGAAAACGGCTGTGGCGCTGAAGTTGCCTGTGAATGTGGAGTTGGTGGCATGTGAAACCCGCATGTGGAGCATTCGTTTGTGTGGGATGCTCTACCAGGTTCATTCCTAGATAATGCACTCCAAGGGCACTAAGCATAGAGTGTGAAAACTGAGTTTCCTTGAGAGCTGCTTGGAAGCCTGATGGTGTGCGAAGTTAGTGAGCCAAATGGAGTTGTTCTCCCACAAGAACCACTCGGCTGATCCTTCTTCAATATGCCCTTCACCAACATGCAGTGTTTCCTTGATTGAATTAGCTCTCACACCAATATTTGCGTCTAGAGCCTTTGCATTGAGGGCTGTCTGAAAACGGCTGTGGCGCTGAAGTTGCCTGAGAATGTGGAGTTGGTGGCATGTGAAACCCGCATGTGGAGCATTCGTTTGTGTGGGATGCTCACCAAGCTTCTTTTCAGTCCAAGGCACTCAAAGGGTACTAAGCATAGAGTGTGAAAACAGAGTTTCTTTGAGAGCTGCTTAGAAGCCTGATGGTGTGTGAAGTTAGTGAGCCAAATGGAGTTGTTCTCCCACAAGAACCACTCTGCTGATCCTTCTTCAATATGCCCTTCAAAAACATGCAGTGTTTCCTTGATTGAATTAGATCTCACACCAATATTTGCGTCTAGAGCCTTTGCATTGAGGGCTATCTGATAACGGTTGTGGCGCTGAAGTTTGCTGTGAATGTGGAGTTGGTGGCATGTGAAACCCGCATGTGGAGCATTCATTTGTGTGGGATACTCTACCAGGTTCATTCCCAGATAATGCACTCAAAGGGCACTAAGCATAGAGTGTGAAAACTGAGTTTCCTTGAGAGCTGCTTGGAAGCCTGATGGTGTGTGAAGTTAGTGAGCCAAATGCAGTTGTTCTCCCTCAAGAACCACTAGGCTGATCCTTCTTCAATATGCCCTTCACCAACATGCAGTGTTTCCTTGATTGAATTAGCTCTCACACCAATATTTGCGTCTAGAGCCTTTGCATTGAGGGCTATCTGAAAACGGCTGTGGCGCTGAAGTTGCCTGAGAATGTAGACTTGGTGGCATGTGAAACCTGCATGTGGAGCATTCGTTTGTGTGGGATGCTCTCCAAGCTTCTTTTCAGTCCTAGGCACTAAAAGGGCACTAAGCATAGAGTGTGAAAACTGAGTTTCCTTGAGAGCTGCTTGGAAGCCTGATGGTGTGTGAAGTTAGTGAGCCAAATGGAGTTGTTCTCCCACAAGAACCACTCGGCTGATCCTTCTTCAATATGCCCTTCACCAACATGCAGTGTTTCCTTGATTGAATTAGCTCTCACACCCATATTTGCGTCTAGAGCCTTTGCATTGAAGGCTATCTGAAAATGGCTGTGGCGCTGAAGTTGCCTGAGAATGTGGAGTTGGTGGCCTGTGAAACCCGGATGTGGAGCATTCGTTTGTGTGGGATGCTCTACCAGGTTCATTCCTAGATAATGCACTCAAAGGGCACTAAGCATAGAGTGTGAAAACTGAGTTTCCTTGAGAGCTGCTTGGAAGCCTGATGGTGTGTGAAGTTAGTGAGCCAAATGGAGTTGTTCTCCCACAAGAACCACTCGGCTGATCCTTCTTCAATATGCCCTTCACCAACATGCAGTGTTTCCTTGATTGAATTAGCTCTCACACCCATATTTGCGTCTAGAGCCTTTGCATTGAGGGCTATCTGAAAACGGCTGTGGCGCTGAAGTTGCCTGAGAATGTGGAGTTGGTGGCATGTGAAACCCGCATGTGGAGCATTCGTTTGTGTGGGATGCTCACCAAGCTTCATTTCAGTCCTAGGCACTCAAAGGGCACTAAGCATAGAGTGTGAAAACTGAGTTTCCTTGAGAGCTGCTTGGAAGCCTGATGGTGTGTGAAGTTAGTGAGCCAAATGGAGTTGTTCTCCCACAAGAACCACTCGGCTGATCCTTCTTCAACATGCCCTTCACCAACATGCATTGTTTCCTTGATTGAATTAGCTCTCACACCAATATTTTCATCTAGAGCCTTTGAATTGAGGGCTATCTGAAAACGGCTGTGGCGCTGAAGTTGCCTGTGAATGTGGAGTTGGTGGCATGTGAAACCCGCATGTGGAGCATTCGTTTGTGTGGGATGCTCTACCAGGTTCATTCCTAGATAATGCACTCCAAGGGCACTAAGCATAGAGTGTGAAAACTGAGTTTCCTTGAGAGCTGCTTGGAAGCCTGATGGTGTGTGAAGTTAGTGAGCCAAATGGAGTTGTTCTCCCACAAGAACCACTCGGCTGATCCTTCTTCAATATGCCCTTCACCAACATGCAGTGTTTCCTTGATTGAATTAGCTCTCACACCAATATTTGCGTCTAGAGCCTTTGCATTGAGGGCTATCTGAAAACGGCTGTGGCGCTGAAGTTGCCTGAGAATGTAGACTTGGTGGCATGTGAAACCTGCATGTGGAGCATTCGTTTGTGTGGGATGCTCTCCAAGCTTCTTTTCAGTCCTAGGCACTAAAAGGGCACTAAGCATAGAGTGTGAAAACTGAGTTTCCTTGAGAGCTGCTTGGAAGCCTGATGGTGTGTGAAGTTAGTGAGCCAAATGGAGTTGTTCTCCCTCAAAAACCACTCGGCTGATCCTTCTTCAATATGCCCTTCACCAACATGCAGTGTTTCCTTGATTGAATTAGCTCTCACACCCATATTTGCGTCTAGAGCCTTTGCATTGAGGTCTATCTGAAAACGGCTGTGGCGCTGAAATTGGCTGTCAATGTGGAGTTGGTGGCATGTGAAACCCGCATGTGGAGCATTCGTTTGTGTGGGATGCTCTACCAGGTTCATTCCTAGATAATGCACTCAAAGGGCACTAAGCATAGAGTGTGAAAACTGAGTTTCCTTGAGAGCTGCTTGGAAGCCTGATGGTGTGTGAGGTTAGTGAGCCAAATGGAGTTGTTCTCCTTCAAGAACCACTCGGCTGATCCTTCTTCAATATGCCCTTCACCAACATGCAGTGTTTCCTTGATTGAATTAGCTCTCACACCAATATTTGCGTCTAGAGCCTTTGCATTGAGGGCTATCTGAAAACGGCTGTGGCGCTGAAGTTGCCTGAGAATGTAGACTTGGTGGCATGTGAAACCTGCATGTGGAGCATTCGTTTGTGTGGGATGCTCTCCAAGCTTCTTTTCAGTCCTAGGCACTAAAAGGGCACTAAGCATAGAGTGTGAAAACTGAGTTTCCTTGAGAGCTGCTTGGAAGCCTGATGGTGTGTGAAGTTAGTGAGCCAAATGGAGTTGTTCTCCCACAAGAACCACTCGGCTGATCCTTCTTCAATATGCCCTTCACCAACATGCAGTGTTTCCTTGATTGAATTAGCTCTCACACCCATATTTGCGTCTAGAGCCTTTGCATTGAAGGCTATCTGAAAATGGCTGTGGCGCTGAAGTTGCCTGTGAATGTGGAGTTGGTGGCATGTGAAACCCGGATGTGGAGCATTCGTTTGTGTGGGATGCTCTACCAGGTTCATTCCTAGATAATGCACTCAAAGGGCACTAAGCATAGAGTGTGAAAACTGAGTTACCTTGAGAGCTGCTTGGAAGCCTGATGGTGTGTGAAGTTAGTGAGCCAAATGGAGTTGTTCTCCCACAAGAACCACTCGGCTGATCCTTCTTCAATATGCCCTTCACCAACATGCAGTGTTTCCTTGATTGAATTAGCTCTCACACCCATATTTGCGTCTAGAGCCTTTGCATTGAGGGCTATCTGAAAACGGCTGTGGCGCTGAAGTTGCCTGAGAATGTGGAGTTGGTGGCATGTGAAACCCGCATGTGGAGCATTCGTTTGTGTGGGATGCTCACCAAGCTTCATTTCAGTCCTAGGCACTCAAAGGGCACTAAGCATAGAGTGTGAAAACTGAGTTTCCTTGAGAGCTGCTTGGAAGCCTGATGGTGTGTGAAGTTAGTGAGCCAAATGGAGTTGTTCTCCCACAAGAACCACTCGGCTGATCCTTCTTCAATATGCCCTTCACCAACATGCATTGTTTCCTTGATTGAATTAGCTCTCACACCAATATTTTCATCTAGAGAATTTGAATTGAGGGCTATCTGAAAACGGCTGTGGCGCTGAAGTTGCCTGTGAATGTGGAGTTGGTGGCATGTGAAACCCGCATGTGGAGCATTCGTTTGTGTGGGATGCTCTACCAGGTTCATTCCTAGATAATGCACTCCAAGGGCACTAAGCATAGAGTGTGAAAACTGAGTTTCCTTGAGAGCTGCTTGGAAGCCTGATGGTGTGCGAAGTTAGTGAGCCAAATGGAGTTGTTCTCCCACAACATCCACTCGGCTGATCCTTCTTCAATATGCCCTTCACCAACATGCAGTGTTTCCTTGATTGAATTAGCTCTCACACCAATATTTGCGTCTAGAGCCTTTGCATTGAGGGCTATCTGAAAACGGCTGTGGCGCTGAAGTTGCCTGAGAATGTAGACTTGCTGGCATGTGAAACCTGCATGTGGAGCATTCGTTTGTGTGGGATGCTCTCCAAGCTTCTTTTCAGTCCTAGGCACTAAAAGGGCACTAAGCATAGAGTGTGAAAACTGAGTTTCCTTGAGAGCTGCTTGGAAGCCTGATGGTGTGTGAAGTTAGTGAGCCAAATGGAGTTGTTCTCCCTCAAAAACCACTCGGCTGATCCTTCTTCAATATGCCCTTCACCAACATGCAGTGTTTCCTTGATTGAATTAGCTCTCACACCCATATTTGCGTCTAGAGCCTTTGCATTGAGGTCTATCTGAAAACGGCTGTGGCGCTGAAATTGGCTGTCAATGTGGAGTTGGTGGCATGTGAAACCCGCATGTGGAGCATTCGTTTGTGTGGGATGCTCTACCAGGTTCATTCCTAGATAATGCACTCAAAGGGCACTAAGCATAGAGTGTGAAAACTGAGTTTCCTTGAGAGCTGCTTGGAAGCCTGATGGTGTGTGAAGTTAGTGAGCCAAATGGAGTTGTTCTCCTTCAAGAACCACTCGGCTGATCCTTCTTCAATATGCCCTTCACCAACATGCAGTGTTTCCTTGATTGAATTAGCTCTCACACCAATATTTGCGTCTAGAGCCTTTGCATTGAGGGCTATCTGAAAACGGCTGTGGCGCTGAAGTTGCCTGAGAATGTAGACTTGGTGGCATGTGAAACCTGCATGTGGAGCATTCGTTTGTGTGGGATGCTCTCCAAGCTTCTTTTCAGTCCTAGGCACTAAAAGGGCACTAAGCATAGAGTGTGAAAACTGAGTTTCCTTGAGAGCTGCTTGGAAGCCTGATGGTGTGTGAAGTTAGTGAGCCAAATGGAGTTGTTCTCCCTCAAAAACCACTCGGCTGATCCTTCTTCAATATGCCCTTCACCAACATGCAGTGTTTCCTTGATTGAATTAGCTCTCACACCCATATTTGCGTCTAGAGCCTTTGCATTGAGGTCTATCTGAAAACGGCTGTGGCGCTGAAATTGGCTGTCAATGTGGAGTTGGTGGCATGTGAAACCCGCATGTGGAGCATTCGTTTGTGTGGGATGCTCTACCAGGTTCATTCCTAGATAATGCACTCAAAGGGCACTAAGCATAGAGTGTGAAAACTGAGTTTCCTTGAGAGCTGCTTGGAAGCCTGATGGTGTGTGAAGTTAGTGAGCCAAATGGAGTTGTTCTCCCACAAGAACCACTCGGCTGATCCTTCTTCAATATGCCCTTCACCAACATGCAGTGTTTCCTTGATTGAATTAGCTCTCACACCAATATTTGCGTCTAGAGCCTTTGCATTGAGGGCTATCTGAAAACGGCTGTGGCGCTGAAGTTGCCTGAGAATGTAGACTTGGTGGCATGTGAAACCCGCATGTGGAGCATTCGTTTGTGTGGGATGCTCACCAAGATTCATTTCAGTCCTAGGCACTCAAAGGGCACTAAGCATAGAGTGTGAAAACTGAGTTTCCTTGAGAGCTGCTTGGAAGCCTGATGGTGTGTGAAGTTAGTGAGCCAAATGGAGTTGTTCTCCCACAAGAACCACTCGGCTGATCCTTCTTCAATATGCCCTTCACCAACATGTAGTGTTTCCTTGATCGAATTAGCTCTCACACCCATATTTGCGTCTAGAACCTTTGCATTGAGGGCTATCTGAAAACGGCTGTGGCGCTGAAGTTGCCTGTGAATGTGGAGTTGGTGGCATGTGAAACCCACAGGTGGAGCATTCGTTTGTGTAGGATGCTCTACAAGGTTCATTCCTAGCTAATGCACTCAAAGGGCACTAAGCATAGAGTGTGAAAACTGAGTTTCCTTGAGAGCTGCTTGGAATCCTGATGGTGTGTGAAGTTAGTGAGCCAAATGGAGTTGTTCTCCCTCAAGAAACACTCGGCTGATCCTTCTTCAATATGCCCTTCACCAACATGCAGTTTTTCCTTGATTGAATTAGCTCTCACACCAATATTTGCGTCTAGAGCCTTTGCATTGAGGGCTATCTGAAAACGGCTGTGGCGCTGAAGTTGCCTGAGAATGTGGAGTTGGTGGCATGTGAAACCCGCATGTGGAGCATTCGTTTGTGTGGGATGCTCACCAAGCTTCTTTTCAGTCCAAGGCACTCAAAGGGTACTAAGCATAGAGTGTGAAAACAGAGTTTCTTTGAGAGCTGCTTAGAAGCCTGATGGTGTGTGAAGTTAGTGAGCCAAATGGAGTTGTTCTCCCACAAGAACCACTCTGCTGATCCTTCTTCAATATGCCCTTCAAAAACATGCAGTGTTTCCTTGATTGAATTAGATCTCACACCAATATTTGCGTCTAGAGCCTTTGCATTGAGGGCTATCTGATAACGGTTGTGGCGCTGAAGTTGGCTGTGAATGTGGAGTTGGTGGCATGTGAAACCCGCATGTGGAGCATTCGTTTGTGTGGGATGCTCTACCAGGTTCATTCCTAGATAATGCACTCAAAGGGCACTAAGCATAGAGTGTGAAAACTGAGTTTCCTTGAGAGCTGCTTGGAAGCCTGATGGTGTGTGAAGTTAGTGAGCCAAATGGAGTTGTTCTCCCACAAGAACCACTCGGCTGATCCTTCTTCAATATGCCCTTCACCAACATGCAGTGTTTCCTTGATTGAATTAGCTCTCACACCCATATTTGCGTCTAGAGCCTTTGCATTGAGGGCTATCGGAAATGGCTGTGGCACTGAAGTTGGCTGTGAATGTGGAGTTGGTGGCATATGAAACCCGCATGTGGAGCATTCCTTTGTGTTGGATGCTCACCAAGCTTCATTTCAATCCTAGGCACTCAAAGGGCACTAAGCATAGAATGTGAAAACTGAGTTTCCTTGAGAGCTGCATGGAAGCCTGATGGTGTGTGAAGTTAGTGAGCTAAATGGAGTTGTTCTCCCACAAGAACCACTCGTCTGATCCTTCTTCAATATGCCCTTCACCAACATGCAGTGTTTCCTTGATTGAATTAGCTCTCACACCAATATTTGCGTCTAGAGCCTTTGCATTGAGGGCTATCTGAAAACGGCTGTGGCGCTGAAGTTGCCTGTGAATGTGGAGTTGGTGGCATGTGAAACCCGCATGTGGAGCATTCGTTTGTGTGGGATGCTCACCAAGCTTCATTTCAGTCCTAGGCACTCAAAGGGTACTAAGCATAGAGTGTGAAAACTGAGATTCCTTGAGAGCTGCTTGGAAGCCTGGTGGTGTGTGAAGTTAGTGAGCCAAATGGAGTTGTTCTCACAAAAGAACCACTCGGCTGATCCTTCTTCAATATGTCCTTCACCAACATGCAGTGTTTCCTTGATTGAATTAGCTCTCACACCAATATTTGCGTCTAGAGCTTTTGTATAGAGGTCTATCTGAAAACGGCTGTGGCACTGAAGTTGGCTGTGAATGTGGAGTTGGTGGCATGTGAAACCCGCATGTGGAGCCTTGGTTATTGTGGGATGCTCTACCAGGTTCATTCGTAGATAATGCACTCAAAGGGCATTAAGCATAGAGTGTGAAAAGTGAGTGTCCTTGAGAGCTGCTTGGAAGCCTTATGGTGTGTGAAGTTAGTGAGCCAAATGGAGTTGTTCTCCCACAAGAACCACTCGGGTGATCCTTCTTCTTCAATATGCCCTTCACCAACATGCAGTGTTTCCTTGATTGAATTAGCTCTCACACCCATATTTGCGTCTAGAGCCTTTGCATTGAGGGCTATCTGAAAACGGCTGTGGTGCTGAAATTGTCTGTGAATGTGAAGTAGGTGGCATGTGAAACCCGCATGTGTAGCCTTGGTTTGTGTTGGATGCTCTCCAAGCTTATTTTCAGTCCTAGGCACTGAAAGGGTATTAAGCATAGAGTGAGAAAATTGAGTTTCCTTGAGAGCTGCTTGGAAGCCTGATGGTGTGTGAAGTCAGTGAGCCAAATGCAGTTGTTCTCCCACAAGAACCACTCGGCTGATCCTTCTTCAATATGCCCTTCACCAACATGCAGTGTTTCCTTGATTGAATTAGCTCTCACACCAATATTTGCGTCTAGAGCCTTTGCATTGAGGGCTATCTGAAAACGGCTGTGGCGCTGAAGTTGCCTGTGAATGTGGAGTTGGTGGCATGTGAAACCCGCATGTGGAGCATTCGTTTGTGTGGGATGCTCTACCAGGTTCATTCCTAGATAATGCACTCAAAGGGCACTAAGCATAGAGTGTGAAAACTGAGTTTCCTTGAGAGCTGCTTGGAAGCCTGATGGTGTGTGAAGTTAGTAAGCCAAATGGAGTTGTTCTCCCACAAGAACCACTCGGCTGATCCTTCTTCAATATGCCCTTCACCAACATGCAGTGCTTCCTTGATTGAATTAGCTCTCACACCAATATTTGCGTCTAGAGCCTTTGCATTGAAGGCTATCTGAAAACGGTTGTGGCGCTGAAGTTGGCTGTTAATGTGGAGTTGGTGGCATGTGAAACCCGCATGTGGAGCATTCGTTTGTGTGGGATGCTCACCAAGCTTCATTTCAGTCCTAGGCACTCAAAGGGCACTAAGCATAGAGTGTGAAAACTGAGTTTCCTTGAGAGCTGCTTGGAAGCCTGATTGTGTGTGAAGTTAGTGAGCTAAATGGAGTTGTTCTCCCACAAGAACCACTCGTCTGATGCTTCTTCAATATGACCTTCACCAACATGCACTGTTTCCTTGATTGAATTAGCTCTCACACTAATATTTGCGTCTAGAGTCTTTGCATTGAGGGCTATCTGAAAACGGCTGTGGCGCTAAAGTTGCCTGTGAATGTGGAGTTGGTGGCATGTGAAACCCGCATGTGGAGCATTCGTTTGTGTGGGATGCTCAACCAGGTTCATTTCTAGATAATGCACTCAAAGGGCACTAAGCATAGAGTGTGAAAACTGAGTTTCCTTGAGTGCTGCTTGGAAGCCTGATGGTGTGTGAAGTTAGTGAGCCAAATGGAGTTGTTCTCCCACAAGAACCACTCGGCTGATCCTTCTTTAATATGACCTTCACCAACATGCAGTGTTTCCTTGATTGAATTAGCTCTCACACCCATATTTGCGTCTAGAGCCTTTGCATTGAGGGCTATCTGAAAACTGCTGTGGCGCTGAAGTTGCCTGAGAATGTGGAGTTGGTGGCATGTGAAACCCGCATGTGGAGCATTCGTTTGTGTGGGATGCTCTCCAAGATTCATTTCAGTCCTAGGCACTCAAAGGGCACTAAGCATAGAATGTGAAAACTGAGTTTCCTTGAGAGCTGCATGGAAGCCTGATGGTGTGTGAAGTTAGTGAGCTAAATGGAGTTGTTCTCCCACAAGAACCACTCGTCTGATCCTTCTTCAATATGCCCTTCACCAACATGCAGTGTTTCCTTGATTGAATTAGCTCTCACACCAATATTTGCGTCTAGAGCCTTTGCATTAAGGGCTATCTGAAAACGGCTGTGGCGCTGAAGTTGCCTGTGAATGTGGAGTTGGTGGCATGTGAAACCCGCATGTGGAGCATTCGTTTGTGTTGGATGCTCACCAAGCTTCATTTCAGTCCTAGGCACTCAAAGGGTACTAAGCATAGAGTGTGAAAACTGAGATTCCTTGAGAGCTGCTTGGAAGCCTGGTGGTGTGTGAAGTTAGTGAGCCAAATGGAGTTGTTCTCACAAAAGAACCACTCGGCTGATCCTTCTTCAATATGTCCTTCACCAACATGCAGTGTTTCCTTGATTGAATTAGCTCTCACACAAATATTTGCGTCTAGAGCTTTTGTATTGAGGTCTATCTGAAAACGGCTGTGGCACTGAAGTTGGCTGTGAATGTGGAGTTGGTGGCATGTGAAACCCGCATGTGGAGCCTTGGTTATTGTGGGATGCTCTACCACGTTCATTCGTAGATAATGCACTCAAAGGGCATTAAGCATAGAGTGTGAAAAGTGAGTGTCCTTGAGAGCTGCTTGGAAGCCTTATGGTGTGTGAAGTTAGTGAGCCAAATGGAGTTGTTCTCCCACAAGAACCACTCGGGTGATCCTTCTTCTTCAATATGCCCTTCACCAACATGCAGTGTTTCCTTGATTGAATTAGCTCTCACACCCATATTTGCGTCTAGAGCCTTTGCATTGAGGGCTATCTGAAAACGGCTGTGGTGCTGAAATTGTCTGTGAATGTGAAGTAGGTGGCATGTGAAACCCGCATGTGTAGCCTTGGTTTGTGTTGGATGCTCTCCAAGCTTATTTTCAGTCCTAGGCACTGAAAGGGTATTAAGCATAGAGTGAGAAAATTGAGTTTCCTTGAGAGCTGCTTGGAAGCCTGATGGTGTGTGAAGTCAGTGAGCCAAATGCAGTTGTTCTCCCACAAGAACCACTCGGCTGATCCTTCTTCAATATGCCCTTCACCAACATGCAGTGTTTCCTTGATTGAATTAGCTCTCACACCAATATTTGCGTCTAGAGCCTTTGCATTGAGGGCTATCTGAAAACGGCTGTGGCGCTGAAGTTGCCTGTGAATGTGGAGTTGGTGGCATGTGAAACCCGCATGTGGAGCATTCGTTTGTGTGGGATGCTCTACCAGGTTCATTCCTAGATAATGCACTCAAAGGGCACTAAGCATAGAGTGTGAAAACTGAGTTTCCTTGAGAGCTGCTTGGAAGCCTGATGGTGTGTGAAGTTAGTGAGCCAAATGGAGTTGTTCTCCCACAAGAACCACTCGGCTGATCCTTCTTCAATATGCCCTTCACCAACATGCAGTGTTTCCTTGATTGAATTAGCTCTCACACCAATATTTGCGTCTAGAGCCTTTGCATTGAAGGCTATCTGAAAACGGTTGTGGCGCTGAAGTTGGCTGTTAATGTGGAGTTGGTTGCATGTGAAACCCGCATGTGGAGCATTCGTTTGTGTGGGATGCTCACCAAGCTTCATTTCAGTCCTAGGCACTCAAAGGGCACTAAGCATAGAGTGTGAAAACTGAGTTTCCTTGAGAGCTGCTTAGAAGCCTGATTGTGTGTGAAGTTAGTGAGCTAAATGGAGTTGTTCTCCCACAAGAACCACTCGTCTGATGCTTCTTCAATATGACCTTCACCAACATGCAGTGTTTCCTTGATTGAATTAGCTCTCACACTAATATTTGCGTCTAGAGTCTTTGCATTGAGGGCTATCTGAAAACGGCTGTGGCGCTGAAGTTGCCTGTGAATGTGGAGTTGGTGGCATGTGAAACCCGCATGTGGAGCATTCGTTTGTGTGGGATGCTCTACCAGGTTCATTCCTAGATAATGCACTCAAAGGGCACTAAGCATAGAGTGTGAAAACTGAGTTTCCTTGAGTGCTGCTTGGAAGCCTGATGGTGTGTGAAGTTAGTGAGCCAAATGGAGTTGTTCTCCCACAAGAACCACTCGGCTGATCCTTCTTTAATATGACCTTCACCAACATGCAGTGTTTCCTTGATTGAATTAGCTCTCACACCCATATTTGCGTCTAGAGCCTTTGCATTGAGGGCTATCTGAAAACTGCTGTGGCGCTGAAGTTGCCTGAGAATGTGGAGTTGGTGGCATGTGAAACCCGCATGTGGAGCATTCGTTTGTGTGGGATGCTCTCCAAGATTCATTTCAGTCCTAGGCACTCAAAGGGCACTAAGCATAGAGTGTGAAAACTGAGTTTCCTTGAGAGCTGCTTGGAAGCCTGATGGTGTGTGAAGTTAGTGAGCCAAATGGAGTTGTTCTCCCACAAGAACCACTCGGCTGATCCTTCTTCAATATGCCCTTCACCAACATGCAGTGTTTCCTTGATTGAATTAGCTCTCACACCCATATTTGCGTCTAGAACCTTTGCATTGAGGGCTATCTGAAAACGGCTGTGGCGCTGAAGTTGCCTGTGAATGTGGAGTTGGTGGCATGTGAAACCCGCATGTGGAGCATTCGTTTGTGTGGGATGCTCTACCAGGTTCATTCCTATATAATGCACTCAAAGGGCACTAAGCATAGAGTGTGAAAACTGAGTTTCCTTGAGAGCTGCTTGGAAGCCTGATGGTGTGTGAAGTTAGTGAGCCAAATGAAGTTGTTCTCCCACAAGAACCACTCGGCTGATCCTTCTTCAATATGCCCTTCACCAACATGCAGTGTTTCCTTGATTGAATTAGCTCTCACACCCATATTTGCGTCTAGAGCCTTTGCATTGAGGGCTATCTGAAAACGGCTGTGGCGCTGAAGTTGCCTGAGAATGTGGAGTTGGTGGCATGTGAAACCCGCATGTGGAGCATTCGTTTGTGTGGGATGCTCACCAAGCTTCATTTCAGTCCTAGGCACTCAAAGGGCACTAAGCATAGAGTGTGAAAACTGAGTTTCCTTGAGAGCTGCTTGGAAGCCTGATGGTGTGTGAAGTTAGTGAGCGAAATGGAGTTGTTCTCCCACAAGAACCACTCGGCTGATCCTTCTTCAATATGCCCTTCACCAACATGCAGTGTTTCCTTGATTGAATTAGCTCTCACACCCATGTTTGCGTCTAGAACCTTTGCATTGAGGGCTATCTGAAAACGGCTGTGGCGCTAAAGTTGCCTGTGAATGTGGAGTTGGTGGCATATGAAACCCGCATGTGGAGCATTCGTTTGTGTTGGATGCTCACCAAGCTTCATTTCAGTCCTAGGCACTCAAAGGGCACTAAGCATAGAATGTGAAAACTGAGTTTCCTTGAGAGCTGCATGGAAGCCTGATGGTGTGTGAAGTTAGTGAGCTAAATGGAGTTGTTCTCCCACAAGAACCACTCGTCTGATCCTTCTTCAATATGCCCTTCACCAACATGCAGTGTTTCCTTGATTGAATTAGCTCTCACACCAATATTTGCGTCTAGAGCCTTTGCATTGAGGGCTATCTGAAAACGGCTGTGGCGCTGAAGTTGTCTGTGAATGTGGAGTTGGTGGCATGTGAAACCCGCATGTGGAGCATTCGTTTGTGTGGGATGCTCACCAAGCTTCATTTCAGTCCTAGGCACTCAAAGGGTACTAAGCATAGAGTGTGAAAACTGAGATTCCTTGAGAGCTGCTTGGAAGCCTGGTGGTGTGTGAAGTTAGTGAGCCAAATGGAGTTGTTCTCACAAAGGAACCACTCGGCTGATCCTTCTTCAATATGTCCTTCACCAACATGCAGTGTTTCCTTGATTGAATTAGCTCTCACACCAATATTTGCGTCTAGAGCTTTTGTATTGAGGTCTATCTGAAAACGGCTCAGGCACTGAAGTTGGCTGTGAATGTGGAGTTGGTGGCATGTGAAACCCGCATGTGGAGCCTTGGTTATTGTGGGATGCTCTACCAGGTTCATTCGTAGATAATGCACTCAAAGGGCATTAAGCATAGAGTGTGAAAAGTGAGTGTCCTTGAGAGCTGCTTGGAAGCCTTATGGTGTGTGAAGTTAGTGAGCCAAATGGAGTTGTTCTCCCACAAGAACCACTCGGCTGATCCTTCTTCTCCAATATGCCCTTCACCAACATGCAGTGTTTCCTTGATTGAATTAGCTCTCACACCCATATTTGCGTCTAGAGCCTTTGCATTGAGGGCTATCTGAAAACGGCTGTGGTGCTGAAATTCTCTGTGAATGTGAAGTAGGTGGCATGTGAAACCCGCATGTGTAGTCTTGGTTTGTGTTGGATGCTCTCCAAGCTTTTTTTCAGTCCTAGGCACTGAAAGGGTATTAAGCATAGAGTGAGAAAATTGAGTTTTCTTGAGAGCTGCTTGGAAGCCTGATGGTGTGTGAAGTCAGTGAGCCAAATGCAGTTGTTCTCCCACAAGAACCACTCGGCTGATCCTTCTTCAATATGCCCTTCACCAACATGCAGTGTTTCCTTGATTGAATTAGCTCTCACACCAATATTTGCGTCTAGAGCCTTTGCATTGAGGGCTATCTAAAAACGGCTGTGGCGCTGAAGTTGCCTGTGAATGTGGAGTTGGTGGCATGTGAAACCCGCATGTGGAGCATTCGTTTGTGTGGGATGCTCTACCAGGTTCATTCCTAGATAATGCACTCAAAGGGCACTAAGCATAGAGTGTGAAAACTGAGTTTCCTTGAGAGCTGCTTGGAAGCCTGATGGTGTGTGAAGTTAGTGAGCCAAATGGAGTTGTTCTCCCACAAGAACCACTCGGCTGATCCTTCTTCAATATGCCCTTCACCAACATGCAGTGTTTCCTTGATTGAATTAGCTCTCACACCAATATTTGCGTCTAGAGCCTTTGCATTGAAGGCTATCTGAAAACGGTTGTGGCGCTGAAGTTGGCTGTTAATGTGGAGTTGGTTGCATGTGAAACCCGCATGTGGAGCATTCGTTTGTGTGGGATGCTCACCAAGCTTCATTTCAGTCCTAGGCACTCAAAGGGCACTAAACATAGAGTGTGAAAACTGAGTTTCCTTGAGAGCTGCTTGTAAGCCTGATTGTGTGTGAAGTTAGTGAGCTAAATGGAGTTGTTCTCCCACAAGAACCACTCGTCTGATCCTTCTTCAATATGACCTTCACCAACATGCAGTGTTTCCTTGATTGAATTAGCTCTCACACTAATATTTGCGTCTAGAGTCTTTGCATTGAGGGCTATCTGAAAACGGCTGTGGCGCTGAAGTTGCCTGTGAATGTGGAGTTGGTGGCCTGTGAAACCCGCATGTGGAGCATTCGTTTGTGTGGGATGCTCTACCAGGTTCATTCCTAGATAATGCACTCAAAGGGCACTAAGCATAGAGTGTGAAAACTGAGTTGCCTTGAGAGCTGCTTGGAAGCCTGATGGTGTGTGAAGTTAGTGAGCCAAATGGAGTTGTTCTCCCACAAAAACCAATCGGCTGATCCTTCTCAATATGCTCTTCACCAACATGCAGTGTTTCCTTGATTGAATTAGCTCTCACACCAATATTTGGGTCTAGAGCCTTTGCATTGAGGGCTATCTGAAAATGGCTGTGGCGCTGAAGTTGCCTGAGAATGTGGAGTTGGTGGCATGTGAAACCCGCATGTGGAGCATTCGTTTGTGTGGGATGCTCTCCAAGATTCATTTCAGTCCTAGGCACTCAAAGGGCACTAAGCATAGAATGTGAAAACTGAGTTTCCTTGAGAGCTGCTTGGAAGCCTGATGGTGTGTGAAGTTAGTGAGCCAAATGGAGTTGTTCTCCCACAAGAATCACTCGGCTGATCCTTCTTCAATATGCCCTTCACCAACATGCAGTGTTTCCTTGATTGAATTAGCTCTCACACCCATATTTGCGTCTAGAGCCTTTGCATTGAGGGCTATCTGAAAACGGCTGTGGCGCTGAAGTTGCCTGTGAATGTGGAGTTGGTGGCATGTGAAACCCGGATGTGGAGCATTCGTTTGTGTGGGATGCTCTACCAGGTTCATTCCTAGATAATGCACTCAAAGGGCACTAAGCATAGAGTGTGAAAACTGAGTTTCCTTGAGAGCTGCTTGGAAGCCTGATGGTGTGTGAAGTTAGTGAGCCAAATGGAGTTGTTCTCCCACAAGAACCACTCGGCTGATCCTTCTTCAATATGACCTTCACCAACATGCAGTGTTTCCTTGATTGAATTAGCTCTCACACCCATATTTGCGTCTAGAGCCTTTGCATTGAGGGCTATCTGAAAACGGCTGTGGCGCTGAAGTTGCCTTAGAATGTGGAGTTGGTGGCATGTGAAACCCGCATGTGGAGCATTCGTTTGTGTGGGATGCTCTCCAAGATTCATTTCAGTCCTAGGCACTCAAAGGGCACTAAGCATAGAGTGTGAAAACTGAGTTTCCTTGAGAGCTGCTTGGAAGCCTGATGGTGTGTGAAGTTAGTGAGCCAAATGGAGTTGTTCTCCCACAAGAACCACTCGGCTGATCCTTCTTCAATATGCCCTTCACCAACATGCAGTGTTTCCTTGATTGAATTAGCTCTCACACCCATATTTGCGTCTAGAGCCTTTGCATTGAGGGCTATCTGAAAACGGCTGTGGCGCTGAAGTTGCCTGTGAATGTGGAGTTGGTGGCATGTTAAACCCGCATGTGGAGCATTCGTTTGTGTGGGATGCTCTACCAGGTTCATTCCTAGATAATGCACTCAAAGGGCACTAAGCATAGAGTGTGAAAACTGAGTTTCCTTGAGAGCTGCTTGGAAGCCTGATGGTGTGTGAAGTTAGTGAGCCAAATGAAGTTGTTCTCCCTCAAGAACCACTTGGCTGATCCTTCTTCAATATGCCCTTCACCAACATGCAGTGTTTCCTTGATTGAATTAGCTCTCACACCAATATTTGCGTCTAGAGCCTTTGCATTGAGGGCTATCTGAAAACGGCTGTGGCGCTGAAGTTGCCTGAGAATGTGGAGTTGGTGGCATGTGAAACCCGCATGTGGAGCATTCGTTTGTGTGGGATGCTCTACCAGGTTCATTCCTAGATAATGCACTCCAAGGGCACTGAGCATAGAGTGTGAAAACTGAGTTTCCTTGAGAGCTGCTTGGAAGCCTGATGGTGTGTGAAGTTAGTGAGCCAAATGGAGTTGTTCTCCCACAAGAACCACTCGGCTGATCCTTCTTCAATATGCCCTTCACCAACATGCAGTGTTTCCTTGATTGAATTAGCTCTCACACCAATCTTTGCGTCTAGAGCCTTTGCATTGAGGGCTATCTGAAAACGGCTGTGGCGCTGAAGTTGCCTGAGAATGTAGACTTGGTGGCATGTGCAACCTTCATGTGGAGCATTCGTTTGTGTGGGATGCTCTCCAAGATGCATTTCAGTCCTAGGCACTCAAAGGGCACTAAGCATAGAGTGTGAAAACTGAGTTTCCTTGAGAGCTGCTTGGAAGCGTGATGGTGTGTGAAGTTAGTGAGCCAAATGGAGTTGTTCTCCCACAAAAACCACTCGGCTGATCCTTCTTCAATATGCCCTTCACCAACATGCAGTGTTTCCTTGATTGAATTAGCTCTCACACCCATATTTGCATCTAGAGCCTTTGCATTGAGGGCTATCTGAAAATGGCTGTGGCGCTGAAGTTGCCTGTGAATGTGGAGTTGGTGGCATGTGAAACCCGCATGTGGAGCATTCGTTTGTGTGGGATGCTCTACCAGGTTCATTCCTAGATAATGCACTCCAAGGGCACTAAGCATAGAGTGTGAAAACTGAGTTTCCTTGAGAGCTGCTTGGAAGCCTGATGGTGTGTGAAGTTAGTGAGCCAAATGGAGTTGTTCTCCCACAAGAACCACTCGGCTGATCCTTCTTCAATATGCCCTTCTCCAACATGCAGTGTTTCCTTGATTGAATTAGCTCTCACACCCATATTTGCGTCTAGAGCCTTTGCATTGAGGGCTATCTGAAAACGGCTGTGGCGCTGAAGTTGCTTGAGAATGTAGACTTGGTTGCATGTGAAACCCGCATGTGGAGCATTCGTTTGTGTGGGATGCTCTCCAAGCTTCTTTTCAGTCCTAGGCACTCAAAGGGCACTAAGCATAGAGTGTGAAAACTGAGTTTCCTTGAGAGCTGCTTGGAAGCCTGATGGTGTGTGAAGTTAGTGAGACAAATGGAGTTGTTCTCCCACAAGAACCACTCGGCTGATCCTTCTTCAATATGCCCTTCACCAACATGCAGTGTTTCCTTGATTGAATTAGCTCTCACACCCATATTTGCGTCTAGAGCCTTTGCATTGAGGGCTATCGGAAATGGCTGTGGCGCTGGGTTGGCTGTGAATGTGGAGTTGGTGGAATGTGAAACCTGCATGTGGAGCATTCGTTTGTGTGGGATACTCTACCAGGTTCATTCCCAGATAATGCACTCAAAGGGCACTAAGCATAGAGTGTGAAAACTGAGTTTCCTTGAGAGCTGCTTGGAAGCCTGATGGTGTGTGAAGTTAGTGAGCCAAATGGAGTTGTTCTCCCACAAAAACCACTCGGCTGATCCTTCTTCAATATGCCCTTCACCAACATGCAGTGTTTCCTTGATTGAATTAGCTCTCACACCCATATTTGCGTCTAGAGCCTTTGCTTTGAGGGCTATCTGAAAACGGCTGTGGCGCTGAAGTTGCCTGAGAATGTGGAGTTGGTGGCATGTGAAACCCGCATGTGGAGCATTCCTTTGTGTGGGATGCTCACCAAGCTTCATTTCAGTCCAAGGCACTCAAAGGGTACTAAGCATAGAGTGTGAAAACAGAGTTTCTTTGAGAGCTGCTTAGAAGCCTGATGGTGTGTGAAGTTAGTGAGCCAAATGGAGTTGTTCTCCCACAAGAACCACTCGGCTGATCCTTCTTCAATATGCCCTTCACCAACATGCAGTGTTTCCTTGATTGAATTAGATCTCACACCAATATTTGCGTCTAGAGCCTTTGCATTGAGGGCTATCTGATAACGGTTGTGGCGCTGAAGTTGGATGTGAATGTGGATTTGGTGGCATGTGAAACCCGCATGTGGAGCATTCCTTTGTGTGGGATACTCTACCAGGTTCTTTCCCAGATAATGCACTCAAAGGGCACTAAGCATAGAGTGTGAAAACTGAGTTTCCTTGAGAGCTGCTTGGAAGCCTGATGGTGTGTGAAGTTAGTGAGCCATGGAGTTGTTCTCCCACAAGAACCACTCGGCTGATCCTTCTTCAATATGCCCTTCACCAACATGCAGTGTTTCCTTGATTGAATTAGCTCTCACACCCATATTTGCGTCTAGAGCCTTTGCATTGAGGGCTATCGGAAATGGCTGTGGCGCTGAAGTTGGCTGTGAATGTGGAGTTGGTGGCATATGAAACCCGCATGTGGAGCATTCGTTTGTGTGGGATGCTCACCAAGCTTCATTTCAGTCCTAGGCACTCAAAGGGCACTAAGCATAGAATGTGAAAACTGAGTTTCCTTGAGAGCTGCTTGGAAGCCTGATGGTGTGTGAAGTTAGTGAGCTAAATGGAGTTGTTCTCCCACAAGAACCACTCGGCTGATCCTTCTTCAATATGCCCTTCACCAACATGCAGTGTTTCCTTGATTGAATTAGCTCTCACACCAATATTTGCGTCTAGAGCCTTTGCATTGAGGGCTATCTGAAAATGGCTGTGGCGCTGAAGTTGCCTGAAAATGTGGAGTTGGTGGCATGTGAAACCCGCATGTGGAGCATTTGTTTGTGTGGGATGCTCTACCAGGTTCATTCCTAGATTATGCACTCAAAGGACACTAAACATAGAGTGTGAAAACTGAGTTTCCTTGAGAGCTGTTTGGAAGCCTGATGGTGTGTGAAGTTAGTGAGCCAAATGGAGTTGTTCTCCCACAAGTACCACTCGGCTGATCCTTCTTCAATATGCCCTTCACCAACATGCAGTGTTTCCTTGATTGAATTAGCTCTCACACCAATATTTGCGTCTAGAGCCTTTGCATTGAGGGCTATCTGAAAATGGCTGTGGCGCTGAAGTTGCCTGAAAATGTGGAGTTGGTGGCATGTGAAACCCGCATGTGGAGCATTCGTTTGTGTGGGATGCTCTCCAAGATTCATTTCAGTCCTAGGCACTCAAAGGGCACTAAGCATAGAGTGTGAAAACTGAGTTTCCTTGAGAGCTGCTTGGAAGCCTGATGGTGTGTGAAGTTAGTGAGCCAAATGGAGTTGTTCTCCCACAAGAACCACTCGGCTGATCCTTCTTCAATATGCCCTTCACCAACATGCAGTGTTTCCTTGATTGAATTAGCTCTCACACCCATGTTTGCGTCTAGAACCTTTGCATTGAGGGCTATCTGAAAACGGCTGTGGCGCTGAAGTTGCCTGTGAATGTGGAGTTGGTGGCATGTGAAACCCGCATGTGGAGCATTCCTTTGTGTGGGATGCTCTACCAGGTTCATTCCTAGATAATGCACTCAAAGGGCACTGAGCATAGAGTGTGAAAACTGAGGTTCCTTGAGAGCTGCTTGGAAGCCTGATGGTGTGTGAAGTTAGTGAGCCAAATGGAGTTGTTCTCCCACAAGAACCACTCGGCTGATCCTTCTTCAATATGCCCTTCACCAACATGCAGTGTTTCCTTGATTGAATTAGCTCTCACACCAATATATGCGTCTAGATCCTTTGCATTGAGGGCTATCTGAAAACGGCTGTGGCGCTGAAGTTGCCTGAGAATGTAGACTTGGTGGCATGTGAAACACTGCATGTGGAGCATTCGTTTGTGTGGGATGCTCTCCAAGATGCATTTCAGTCCTAGGCACTCAAAGGGCACTAAGCATAGAGTGTGAAAACTGAGTTTCCTTGAGAGCTGCTTGGAAGCCTGATGGTGTGTGAAGTTAGTGAGCCAAATGGAGTTGTTCTCCCACAAAAACCACTCGGCTGATCCTTCTTCAATATGCCCTTCACCAACATGCAGTGTTTCCTTGATTGAATTAGCTCTCACACCCATATTTGCATCTAGAGCCTTTGCATTGAGGGCTATCTGAAAATGGCTGTGGCGCTGAAGTTGCCTGAGAATGTGGAGTTGGTGACATGTGAAACCCGCATGTGGAGCATTCGTTTGTGTGGGATGCTCTACCAGGTTCATTCCTAGATAATGCACTCCAAGGACACTAAGCATAGAGTGTGAAAACTGAGTTTCCTTGAGAGCTGCTTGGAAGCCTGATGGTGTGTGAAGTTAGTGAGCCAAATGGAGTTGTTCTCCCACAAGAACCACTCGGCTGATCCTTCTTCAATATGCCCTTCACCAACATGCAGTGTTTCCTTGATTGAATTAGCTCTCACACCAATATTTGCGTCTAGAGCCTTTGCATTGAGGGCTATCTGAAAACAGCTGTGGCGCTGAAGTTGCCTGAGAATGTAGACTTGGTGGCATGTGAAACCCGCATGTGGAGCATTCGTTTGTGTGGGATGCTCTCCAAGCTTCATTTCAGTCCTAGGCACTCAAAGGGCACAAACATAGAGTGTGAAAACTGAGTTTCCTTGAGAGCTGCTTGGAAGCCTGATGGTGTGTGAAGTTAGTGAGCCAAACGGAGTTGTTCTCCCACAAGAACCACTCGGCTGATCCTTCTTCAATATGCCCTTCACCAACATGCACTGTTTCCTTGATTGAATTAGCTCTCACACCAATCTTTGCTTCTAGAGCCTTTGCATTGAGGGCTATCTGAAAACGGCTGTGGCGCTGAAGTTGCCTGAGAATGTGGAGTTGGTGACATGTGAAACCCGCATGTGGAGCATTCGTTTGTGTGAGATGCTCTACCTGGTTTAATCCTAGATAATGCACTCAAAGGGCACTAAGCATAGAGTGTGAAAACTGAGTTTCCTTGAGAGCTGCTTGGAAGCCTGATGGTATGTGAAGTTAGTGAGCCAAATGGAGTTGTTCTCCCACAAGAACCACTCGGCTGATCCTTCTTCAATATGCCCTTCACCAACATGCACTGTTTCCTTGATTGAATTAGCTCTCACACCAATATTTGCGTCTAGAGCCTTTGCATTGAGGGCTATCTGAAAACGGCTGTGGCGCTGAAGTTGCCTGTGAATGTGGAGTTGGTGGCATGTGAAACCCGCATGTGGAGCATTCCTTTGTGTGGGATGCTCACCAAGCTTCATTTCAGTCCTAGGCCCTCAAAGGGCACTAAGCATAGAATGTGAAAACTGAGTTTCCTTGAGAGCTGCTTGGAAGCCTGATGGTGTGTGAAGTTAGTGAGCCAAATGGAGTTGTTCTCCCACAAGAACCACTCGGCTGATCCTTCTTCAATATGCCCTTCACCAACATGCAGTGTTTCCTTGATTGAATTAGCTCTCACACCAATATTTGCGTCTAGAGCCTTTGCATTGAGGGCTATCTGAAAGCGGCTGTGGCGCTGAAGTTGCCTGTGAATGTGGAGTTGGTGGCCTGTAAAACCCGCATGTGGAGCATTCGTTTGTGTGGGATGCTCTACCAAGTTTATTCCTGGATAATTCACTCAAAGGGCACTAAGCATAGAGTGTGAAAACTGAGTTTCCTTGAGAGCTGCTTGGAAGCCTGATGGTGTGTGAAGTTAGTAAGCTAAATGGAGTTGTTCTCCCACAAGAACCACTCGGCAGATCCTTCTTCAATATGCCCTTCACCAACATGCAGTGTTTCCTTGATTGAATTAGCTCTCACACCAATATTTGCGTCTAGAGCCTTTGCATTGAGGGCTATCTGAAAACGGCTGTGGCGCTGAAGTTGCCTGTGAATGTGGAGTTGGTGGCATGTGAAACCCGCATGTGGAGCATTCGTTTTTGTCGGATGCCTTACCAGGTTCATTCCTAGATAATGCACTCAATGGGCACTAAGCATAGAGAGTGAAAACTGAGTTTCCTTGAGAGCTGCTTGGAAGACTGATGGTGTGTGAAGCTGGTGAGCCAAATGGAGTTGTTCTCCCACAAGAACCACTCGGCTGATCCTTCTTCAATACGCCCTTCACCAACATGCAGTGTTTCCTTGATTGAATTAGCTCTCACACCAACATTTGCGTCTAGAGCCTTTGCATTGAGGGCTATCTGAAAACGGCTGTGGCGCTGAAGTTGGCTGTGAATGTGGAGTTGGTGGCATGTGAAACCTGCATGTGAAGCATTCGTTTGTGTGGGATGCTTATCTGGTTCAATCGTAAATAATGCACTCAAAGGGCACTAAGCATAGAGTGTGAAAACTGAGTTTCCTTGAGAGCTGCTTGGAAGCCTGATGGTGTGTGAAGTTAGTGAGCCAAATGGAGTTGTTCTCCCACAAGAACCACTCAGCTGATCCTTCTTCAATATGCACTTCACCTACATGCAGTGTTTCCTTGATTGAATCAGCTCTCACACCCATATTTGCGTCTAGAGCCTTTGCACTGAGGGCTATCTGAAAACGGCTGTGGCGCTGAAGTTGCCTGTGAATGTGGAGTTTTTGGCATGTGAAACCCGCATGTGGAGCATTCGTTTGTGTGGGATGCTCACCAAGCTTCATTTCAGTCCTAGGCACTCAAAGGGCACTAAGCATAGAGTGTGAAAACTGAGTTTCCTTGAGATCTGCTTGGAAGCCTGATGGTGTGTGAAGTGAGTGAGCCAAATGGAGTTGTTCTCCCACAAGAACCACTCGGCTGATCCTTCTTCAATATGCCCTTCACCAACATGCAGTGTTTCCTTGATTGAATTAGCTCTCACACCAATATTTGCGTCTAGAGCCTTTGCATTGAGGGCTATCTGAAAACGGCTGTGGCGCTGAAGTTGCCTGAGAATGTGGAGTTGGTGGCATGTGAAACCCGCATGTGGAGCATTCGTTTGTGTGGGATGCTCACCAAGCTTCATTTCAGTCCTAGGCACTCAAAGGGCACTAAGCATAGAGTGTGAAAACTGAGTTTCCTTGAGAGCTGCTTGGAAGCCTGATGGTGTGTGAAGTTAGTGAGCCAAATGGAGTTGTTCTCCCACAAGAACCACTCGGCTGATCCTTCTTCAATATGCCCTTCACCAACATGCAGTGTTTCCTTGATTGAATTAGCTCTCACACCCATATTTGCGTCTAGAGCCTTTGCTTTGAGGGCTATCTGAAAACGGCTGTGGCGCTGAAGTTGCCTGAGAATGTGGAGTTGGTGGCATGTGAAACCCGCATGTGGAGCATTCCTTTGTGTGGGATGCTCACCAAGCTTCATTTCAGTCCAAGGCACTCAAAGGGTACTAAGCATAGAGTGTGAAAACAGAGTTTCTTTGAGAGCTGCTTAGAAGCCTGATGGTGTGTGAAGTTAGTGAGCCAAATGGAGTTGTTCTCCCACAAGAACCACTCGGCTGATCCTTCTTCAATATGCCCTTCACCAACATGCAGTGTTTCCTTGATTGAATTAGATCTCACACCAATATTTGCGTCTAGAGCCTTTGCATTGAGGGCTATCTGATAACGGTTGTGGCGCTGAAGTTGGATGTGAATGTGGATTTGGTGGCATGTGAAACCCGCATGTGGAGCATTCCTTTGTGTGGGATACTCTACCAGGTTCTTTCCCAGATAATGCACTCAAAGGGCACTAAGCATAGAGTGTGAAAACTGAGTTTCCTTGAGAGCTGCTTGGAAGCCTGATGGTGTGTGAAGTTAGTGAGCCATGGAGTTGTTCTCCCACAAGAACCACTCGGCTGATCCTTCTTCAATATGCCCTTCACCAACATGCAGTGTTTCCTTGATTGAATTAGCTCTCACACCCATATTTGCGTCTGGAGGCTTTGCATTGAGGGCTATCGGAAATGGCTGTGGCGCTGAAGTTGGCTGTGAATGTGGAGTTGGTGGCATATGAAACCCGCATGTGGAGCATTCGTTTGTGTGGGATGCTCACCAAGCTTCATTTCAGTCCTAGGCACTCAAAGGGCACTAAGCATAGAATGTGAAAACTGAGTTTCCTTGAGAGCTGCTTGGAAGCCTGATGGTGTGTGAAGTTAGTGAGCTAAATGGAGTTGTTCTCCCACAAGAACCACTCGGCTGATCCTTCTTCAATATGCCCTTCACCAACATGCAGTGTTTCCTTGATTGAATTAGCTCTCACACCAATATTTGCGTCTAGAGCCTTTGCATTGAGGGCTATCTGAAAATGGCTGTGGCGCTGAAGTTGCCTGAGAATGTGGAGTTGGTGGCATGTGAAACCCGCATGTGGAGCATTCGTTTGTGTGGGATGCTCTCCAAGATTCATTTCAGTCCTAGGCACTCAAAGGGCACTAAGCATAGAATGTGAAAACTGAGTTTCCTTGAGAGCTGCTTGGAAGCCTGATGGTGTGTGAAGTTAGTGAGCCAAATGGAGTTGTTCTCCCACAAGAACCACTCGGCTGATCCTTCTTCAATATGCCCTTCAGCAACATGCAGTGTTTCCTTGATTGAATTAGCTCTCACACCCATATTTGCGTCTATAACCTTTGCATTGAGGGCTATCTGAAAACGGCTGTGGCGCTGAAGTTGCCTGTGAATGTGGAGTTGGTGGCATGTGAAACCCGCATGTGGAGCATTCATTTGTGTGGGATGCTCTCCAAGATTCATTTCAGTCCTAGGCTCTCAAAGGGCACTAAGCATAGAGTGTGAAAACTGAGTTTCCTTGAGAGCTGCTTGGAAGCCTGATGGTGTGTGAAGTTAGTGAGCCAAATGGAGTTGTTCTCCCACAAGAACCACTCAGCTGATCCTTCTTCAATATGCCCTTCACCAACATGCAGTGTTTCCTTGATTGAATTAGCTCTCACACCAATATTTGCGTCTAGAGCCTTTGCATTGAGGGCTATCTGAAAACGGCTGTGGCGCTGAAGTTGCCTGTGAATGTGGAGTTGGTGGCATGTGAAACCCGCATGTGGAGCATTCGTTTGTGTGGGATGCTCTACCAGGTTCATTCCTAGATAATGCACTCAAAGGGCACTAAGCATAGAGTGTGAAAACTGAGTTTCCTTGAGAGCTGCTTGGAAGCCTGATGGTGTGTGTGAAGTTAGTGAGCCAAATGGAGTTGTTCTCCCTCAAGAACCACTCGGCTGATCCTTCTTCAATATGCCCTTCACCAACATGCAGTGTTTCCTTGATTGAAGTTAGCTCTCACACCAATATTTGCGTCTAGAGCCTTTGCATTGAGGGCTATCTGAAAGCGGCTGTGGCGCTGAAGTTGCCTGAGAATGTAGACTTGGTGGCATGTGAAACCTGTATGTGGAGCATTCGTTTGTGTGGGATGCTCTCCAAGCTTCTTTTCAGTCCTAGGCACTAAAAGGGCACTAAGCATAGAGCTGTGAAAACTGAGTTTCCTTGAGAGCTGCTTGGAAGCCTGATGGTGTGTGAAGTTAGTGAGCCAAATGGAGTTGTTCTCCCACAAGAACCACTCGGCTGATCCTTCTTCAATATGCCCTTCACCAACATGCAGTGTTTCCTGGATTGAATTAGCTCTCACACCCATGTTTGCGTCTAGAACCTTTGCATTGAGGGCTATCTGAAAACGGCTGTGGCGCTGAAGTTGCCTGTGAATGTGGAGTTGGTGGCATGTGAAACCCGCATGTGGAGCATTGGTTTGTGTGGATGCTCTACCAGGTTCATTCCTAGATAATGCACTCAAAGGGCACTGAGCATAGAGTGTGAAAACTGAGGTTCCTTGAGAGCTGCTTGGAAGCCTGATGGTGTGTGAAGTTAGTGAGCCAAATGGAGTTGTTCTCCCACAAGAACCACTCGGCTGATCCTTCTTCAATATGCCCTTTCACCAACATGCAGTGTTTCCTTGATTGAATTAGCTCTCACACCAATATATGCGTCTAGAGCCTTTGCATTGAGGGCTATCTGAAAACGTGCTGTGGCGCTGAAGTTGCCTGAGAATGTAGACTTGGTGGCATGTGAAACACTGCATGTGGAGCATTCGTTTGTGTGGGATGCTCTCCAAGATGCATTTCAGTCCTAGGCACTCAAAGGGCACTAAGCATAGAGTGTGAAAACTGAGTTTCCTTGAGAGCTGCTTGGAAGCCTGATGGTGTGTGAAGTTAGTGAGCCAAATGGAGTTGTTCTCCCCACAAAAACCACTCGGCTGATCCTTCTTCAATATGCCCTTCACCAACATGCAGTGTTTCCTTGATTGAATTAGCTCTCACACCCATATTTGCATCTAGAGCCTTTGCATTGAGGGCTATCTGAAAATGGCTGTGGCGCTGAAGTTGCCTGAGAATGTGGAGTTGGTGACATGTGAAACCCGCATGTGGAGCATTCGTTTGTGTGGGATGCTCTACCAGGTTCATTCCTAGATAATGCACTCCAAGGGCACTAAGCATAGAGTGTGAAAACTGAGTTTCCTTGAGAGCTGCTTGGAAGCCTGATGGTGTGTGAAGTTAGTGAGCCAAATGGAGTTGTTCTCCCACAAGAACCACTCGGCTGATCCTTCTTCAATATGCCCTTCACCAACATGCAGTGTTTCCTTGATTGAATTAGCTCTCACACCAATATTTGCGTCTAGAGCCTTTGCATTGAGGGCTATCTGAAAACAGCTGTGGCGCTGAAGTTGCCTGAGAATGTAGACTTGGTGGCATGTGAAACCTACATGTGGAGCATTCGTTTGTGTGGGATGCTCTCCAAGCTTCATTTCAGTCCTAGGCACTCAAAGGGCACAAACATAGAGTGTGAAAACTGAGTTTCCTTGAGAGCTGCTTGGAAGCCTGATGGTGTGTGAAGTTAGTGAGCCAAACGGAGTTGTTCTCCCACAAGAACCACTCGGCTGATCTCTTCTTCAATATGCCCTTCACCAACATGCACTGTTTCCTTGATTGAATTAGCTCTCACACCAATCTTTGCTTCTAGAGCCTTTGCATTGAGGGCTATCTGAAAACGGCTGTGGCGCTGAAGTTGCCTGAGAATGTGGAGTTTGGTGACATGTGAAACCCGCATGTGGAGCATTCGTTTGTGTGAGATGCTCTACCTGGCTTAATCCTAGATAATGCACTCAAAGGGCACTAAGCATAGAGTGTGAAAACTGAGTTTCCTTGAGAGCTGCTTGGAAGCCTGATGGTATGTGAAGTTAGTGAGCCAAATGGAGTTGTTCTCCCACAAGAACCCCTCGGCTGATCCTTCTTCAATATGCCCTTCACCAACATGCACTGTTTCCTTGATTGAATTAGCTCTCACACCAATATTTGCGTCTAGAGCCTTTGCATTGAGGGCTATCTGAAAACGGCTGTGGCGCTGAAGTTGCCTGTGAATGTGGAGTTGGTGGCATGTGAAACCCGCATGTGGAGCATTCCTTTGTGTGGGATGCTCACCAAGCTTCATTTCAGTCCTAGGCCCTCAAGGGTCACTAAGCATAGAATGTGAAAACTGAGTTTCCTTGAGAGCTGCTTGGAAGCCTGATGGTGTGTGAAGTTAGTGAGCCAAATGGAGTTGTTCTCTCCACAAGAACCACTCGGCTGATCCTTCTTCAATATGCCCTTCACCAACATGCAGTGTTTCCTTGATTGAATTAGCTCTCACACCAATATTTGCGTTTAGAGCCTTTGCATTGAGGGCTATCTGAAAGCGGCTGTGGCGCTGAAGTTGCCTGTGAATGTGGAGTTGGTGGCCTGTAAAAGCCCGCATGTGGAGCATTCGTTTGTGTGGGATGCTCTACCAAGTTTATTCCTGGATAATTCACACTCAAAGGGCACTAAGCATAGAGTGTGAAAACTGAGTTTCCTTGAGAGCTGCTTGGAAGCCTGATGGTGTGTGAAGTTAGTAAGCTAAATGGAGTTGTTCTCCCACAAGAACCACTCGGCAGATCCTTCTTCAATATGCCCTTCACCAACATGCAGTGTTTCCTTGATTGAATTAGCTCTCACACCAATATTTGCGTCTAGAGCCTTTGCATTGAGGGCTATCTGAAAACGGCTGTGGCGCTGAAGTTGCCTGTGAATGTGGAGTTGGTGGCATGTGAAACCCGCATGTGGAGCATTCGTTTTTTGTCGGATGCCTTACCAGGTTCATTCCTAGATAATGCACTCAATGGGCACTAAGCATAGAGAGTGAAAACTGAGTTTCCTTGAGAGCTGCTTGGAAGACTGATGGTGTGTGAAGCTGGTGAGCCAAATGGAGTTGTTCTCCCACAAGAACCACTCGGCTGATCCTTCTTCAATACGCCCTTCACCAACATGCAGTGTTTCCTTGATTGAATTAGCTCTCACACCAACATTTGCGTCTAGAGCCTTTGCATTGAGGGCTATCTGAAAACGGCTGTGGCGCTGAAGTTGGCTGTGAATGTGGAGTTGGTGGCATGTGAAACCTGCATGTGAAGCATTCGTTTGTGTGGGATGCTTATCTGGTTCAATCGTAAATAATGCACTCAAAGGGCACTAAGCATAGAGTGTGAAAACTGAGTTTCCTTGAGAGCTGCTTGGAAGCCTGATGGTGTGTGAAGTTAGTGAGCCAAATGGAGTTGTTCTCCCACAAGAACCACTCAGCTGATCCTTCTTCAATATGCACTTCACCTACATGCAGTGTTTCCTTGATTGAATCAGCTCTCACACCCATATTTGCGGTCTAGAGCCTTTGCACTGAGGGCTATCTGAAAACGGCTGTGGCGCTGAAGTTGCCTGTGAATGTGGAGTTTTTGGCATGTGAAACCCGCATGTGGAGCATTCGTTTGTGTGGGATGCTCACCAAGCTTCATTTCAGTCCTAGGCACTCAAAGGGCACTAAGCATAGAGTGTGAAAACTGAGTTTCCTTGAGATCTGCTTGGAAGCCTGATGGTGTGTGAAGTGAGTGAGCCAAATGGAGTTGTTCTCCACAAGAACCACTCGGCTGATCCTTCTTCAATATGCCCTACACCAACATGCAGTGTTTCCTTGATTGAATTAGCTCTCACACCAATATTTGCATCTAGAGCCTTTGCATTGAGGGCTATCTGAAAACGGCTGTGGCGCTGAAGTTGCCTGAGAATGTGGAGTTGGTGGCATGTGAAACCGCATGTGGAGCATTCGTTTGTGTGGGATGCTCACCAAGCTTCATTTCAGTCCTAGGCACTCAAAGGGCACTAAGCATAGAGTGTGAAAACTGAGTTTCCTTGAGAGCTGCTTGGAAGCCTGATGGTGTGTGAAGTTAGTGAGTCAAATGGAGTTGTTCTCCCACAAGAACCACTCGGCTGATCCTTCCTTCAATATGCCCTTCACCAACATGCAGTGTTTCCTTGATTGAATTAGCTCTCACACCAATCTTTGCGTCTAGAGCCTTTGCATTGAGGGCTATCTGAAAACGGCTGTGGCGCTGAAGTTGCCTGAGAATGTGGAGTTGGTGGCATGTGAAACCCGCATGTGGAGCATTCGTTTGTGTGAGATGCTCTACCTGGTTAATCCTAGATAAATGCACTCAAAGGGCACTAAGCATAGAGTGTGAAAACTGAGTTTCCTTGAGAGCTGCTTGGAAGCCTGATGGTATGTGAAGTTAGTGAGCTAAATGGAGTTGTTCTCCCACAAGAACCACTCGGCTGATCCTTCTTCAATATGCCCTTCACCAACGATGCAGTGTCTTTCCTTTGATTGAAATTAGCTCTCACACCAATATTTGCGTCTAGAGCCTTTGCATTGAGGGCTATCTGAAAACGGCTGTGGCGATGAAGTTGCCTGTGAATGTGGAGTGTTGGTGGCATGTGAAACCCGCATGTGGAGCATTCGTTTGTGTGGGATGCTCACCAAGCTTCATTTCAGTCCTAGGCACTCAAAGGGCACTAAGCATAGAGTGTGAAAACTGAGTTTCCTTGAGAGCTGCTTGGAAGCCTGATGGTGCGTGTGAAGTTAGTGAGTCAACAAATGGAGTTGTTCTCCCACAAGAACCACTCGGCTGATCCTTCTTCAATATGCCTTCACCAACATGCAGTGTTTCCTTGATTGAATTAGCTCTCACACCAATATTTGCGTCTAGAGCCTTTGCATTGAGGGCTATCTGAAAACGGCTGTGGCGCTGAAGTTGCCTGTGAATGTGGAGTTGAGTGGCCTGTGAATCCCGCATGTGGAGCATTCGTTTGTGTGGCATGCTCTCTACCAAGTTTTATACCTGGATAAATCACTCAAAGGGCACTAAGCACAGAGTGTGAAAACTGAGTTTCCTTGAGAGCTGCTTGGAAGAATGGAGTTGTTCTCCCACAAGAACCACTCGGCTGATCCTTCTTCAATATAGCCTTCACCAACATGCATTGTTTCCTTGATTGAATTAGCTCTCACACCAATATTTGCGTCTAGAGCCTTTGCATTGAGGGCTATCTGAAAACGGCTGTGGCGCTGAAGTTGCCTGTGAATGTGGAGTTGGTGGCCTGTGAAACCCGCATGTGGAGCATTCGTTTTTGTCGGATGCTTTACCAGGTTCATTCCTAGATAATGCACTCAAAGGGCACTAAGCATAGAGTGTGAAAACTGAGTTTCCTTGAGAGCTGCTTGTAAGCCTGATGGTGTGTGAAGTTAGTGAGCCAAATGGAGTTGTTCTCCCACAAGAACCACTCGGCTGATCCTTCTTCAATATAGCCTTCACCAACATGCATTGTTTCCTTGATTGAATTAGCTCTCACACCAATATTTGCGTCTAGAGCCTTTGCATTGAGGGCTATCTGAAAACGGCTGTGGCGCTGAAGCTGCCTGAGAATGTGGAGTTGGTGGCATGTGAAACCTGCTTGTGGAGCATTCGTTTGTGTGGGATGCTCACCAAGCTTCTTTTCAGTCCTAGGCACTCAAAGGGCACTAAGCATAGAATGTGAAAACTGAGTTTCCTTGAGAGCTGCTTGGAAGCCTGATGGTGTGTGAAGTTAGTGAGCTAAATGGAGTTGTTCTCCCACAAGAACCACTCGGCTGATCCTTCTTCAATATGCCCTTCACCAACATGCAGTGTTTCCTTGATTGAATTAGCTCTCACACCAATATTTGCGTCTAGAGCCTTTGCATTGAGGGCTATCTGAAAACGGCTGTGGCGCTGAAGTTGCCTGAGAATGTGGAGTTGGTGGCATGTGAAACCCGCATGTGGAGCATTCGTTTGTGTGGGATGCTCTACCAGGTTCAATCCTAGATAATGCACTCAAAGGGCACTAAGCATAGAGTGTGAAAATTGAGTTTCCTTGAGAGCTGCTTGGAAGACTGATGGTGTGAGAAGCTGGTGAGCCAAATGGAGTTGTTCTCCCACAAGAACCACTCGGCTGATCCTTCTTCTATACGCCCTTCACCAACATGCAGTGTTTCCTTGATTGAATTAGCTCTCACACCAACATTTGCGTCTAGAGCCTTTGCATTGAGGGCTATCTGAAAACGGCTGTGGCACTGAGGTTGCCTGAGATGTGGAGTTGGTGGCATGTGAAACCCGCATTTGGAGCATTCGTTTGTGTGGGATGCTCTACCAGGTTCAATCCTAGATAATGCACTCAAAGGGCACTAAGCATAGAGTGTGAAAACTGAGTTTCCTTGAGAGCTGCTTGGAAGCCTGATGGTGTGTGAAGTTAGTGAGCCAAATGGAGTTGTTCTCCCACAAGAACCACTCGCCTGATCCTTCTTCAATATGTCCTTCACCAACATGCAATGTTCCCTTGATTGAATTAGCTCTCACACCAATATTTGCGTCTAGATACTTTGCATTGAGGGCTATCTGAAAATGGCTGTGGCGCTGAAGTTGCCTGAGAATGTGGAGTTGGGGGCATGTGAAACCCGCATGTGGAGCATTCGTTTGTGTGGGATGCTCACCAAGCTTCATTTCAGTCCTAGGCACTCAAACGGCACTAAGCATAGAGTGTGAAAACTGAGTTTCCTTGAGAGCTGCTTGGAAGCCTGATGGTGTGTGAAGTTAGTGAGCCAAATGGAGTTGTTCTCCCACAAGAACCACTCGGCTGATCCTTCTTCAATATGCCCTTCACCAACATGCAGTGTTCCCTTGATTGAATTAGCTCTCACACCAATATTTGCGTCTAGAGCCTTTGCATTGAGGGCTATCTGAAAACGGCTGTGGCGCTGAAGTTGCCTGAGAATGTGGAGTTGGTGGCATGTGAAACCCGCATGTGGAGCATTCGTTTGTGTGGGATGCTCTACAAAGTTTATTCCTGGATAATTCACTCAAAGGGCACTAAGCATAGAGTGTGAAAACTGAGTTTCCTTGAGAGTTGCATGGAAGCCTGGTGGTGTGTGAAGTTAGTGAGCCAAATGGAGTTGTTCTCCCACAAGAACCACTCGGCTGATCCTTCTTCAATATGCCCTTCACCAACATGCAGTGTTTCCTTGATTGAATTAGCTCTCACACCAATATTTGCGTCTAGAGCCTTTGCATGGAGGACTATCTGAAAACGGCTGTGGCACTGAAGTTGCCTGTGATTGTGGAGTTGGTGGCATGTGAAACCCGCATGTGGAGCATTCGTTTGTGTGGGATGCTGTACCAAGTTTATTTCTAGATAATTCACTCAAAGGGCACTAAGCATAGAGTGTGAAAACTGAGTTTCCTTGAGAGCTGCTTGGAAACCTGATGGTGTGTGAAGTTAGTGATCCAAATGGAGTTGTTCTCCCACAAGAACCACTCGGCTGATCCTTCTTCAATATGCCCTTCACCAACATGCAGTGTTTCCTTGATTGAATTAGCTCTCACACCAATATTTGCGTCTAGAGCCTTTGCATTGAGGGCTATCTGAAAACGGCTGTTGCGCTGAAGTTGCCTGAGAATGTGGAGTTGGTGGCATGTGAAACCCGCATGTGGAGCATTCGTTTGTGTGAGATGCTCACCAAGCTTCATTTCAGTCCTAGGCACTCAAAGGGCACTAAACATAGAGTGTGAAAACTGAGTTTCCTTGAGAGCTGCTTGGAAGCCTGATGGTGTGTGAAGTTAGTGAGCCAAATGGAGTTGTTCTCCCACAAGAACCACTCAGCTGATCCTTCTTCAATATGTGCTCCTCCAACATGCAGTGTTCCCTTGATTGAATTAGCTCTCACACCAATATTTGCGTCTAGAGCCTTTGCATTGAGGGCTATCTGAAAACGGCTGTGGCGCTGAAGTTGCCTGTGAATGTGGAGTTGGTGGCATGTGAAACCCGCATGTGGAGCATTCGTTTGTGTGGGATGCTTATCTGGTTCAATCGTAGATAATGCACTCAAAGGGCACTAAGCATAGAGTGTGGAAACTGAGTTTCCTTGAGAGTTGCTTGGAAGCCTGGTGGTGTGTGAAGTTAGTGAGCCAAATGGAGTTGTTCTCCCACAAGAACCACTCGGCTGATCCTTCTTCAATATGCCCTTCACCAACATGCAGTGTTTCCTTGATTGAATTAGCTCTCACACCAATATTTGCGTCTAGAGCCTTTGCATTGAGGGCTATCTGAAAACGGCTGTGGCGCTGAAGTGGCCTGTGAATCTGGAATTGGTGGCATGTTAAACCCGCATGTGGAGCATTCGTTTGTGTGGGATGCTCACCAAGCTTCATTTCAGTCCTAGGCACTCAAAGGGCACTAAGCATAGAGTGTGAAAACTGAGTTTCCTTGAGAGCTGCTTGGAAGCCTGGTGGTGTGTGAAGTTAGTGAGCCAAATGGAGTTGTTCTCCCACAAGAACCACTCGGCTGATCCTTCTTCAATATGCCCTTCACCAACATGCAGTGTTTCCTTGATTGAATTAGCTCTCACACCAATATTTGCGTCTAGAGCCTTTGCATTGAGGGCTATCTGAAAGCGGCTGTGGCGCTGAAGTTGCCTGTGAATGTGGAGTTGGTGGCCTGTAAAACCCGCATGTGGAGCATTCGTTTGTGTGGGATGCTCTACCAAGTTTATTCCTGGATAATTCACTCAAAGGGCACTAAGCACAGAGTGTGAAAACTGAGTTTCCTTGAGAGCTGCTTGGAAGCCTGATGGTGTGTGAAGTTAGTGAGCCAAATGGAGTTGTTCTCCCACAAGAACCACTCGGCAGATCCTTCTTCAATATGCCCTTCACCAACATGCAGTGTTTCCTTGATTGAATTAGCTCTCACACCAATATTTGCGTCTAGAGCCTTTGCATTGAGGGCTATCTGAAAACGGCTGTGGCGCTGAAGTTGCCTGTGAATGTGGAGTTGGTGGCATGTGAAACCCGCATGTGGAGCATTCGTTTTTGTCGGATGCCTTACCAGGTTCATTCCTAGATAATGCACTCAATGGGCACTAAGCATAGAGAGTGAAAACTGAGTTTCCTTGAGAGCTGCTTGGAAGACTGATGGTGTGTGAAGCTGGTGAGCCAAATGGAGTTGTTCTCCCACAAGAACCACTCGGCTGATCCTTCTTCAATACGCCCTTCACCAACATGCAGTGTTTCCTTGATTGAATTAGCTCTCACACCAACATTTGCGTCTAGAGCCTTTGCATTGAGGGCTATCTGAAAACGGCTGTGGCGCTGAAGTTGGCTGTGAATGTGGAGTTGGTGGCATGTGAAACCTGCATGTGAAGCATTCGTTTGTGTGGGATGCTTATCTGGTTCAATCGTAAATAATGCACTCAAAGGGCACTAAGCATAGAGTGTGAAAACTGAGTTTCCTTGAGAGCTGCTTGGAAGCCTGATGGTGTGTGAAGTTAGTGAGCCAAATGGAGTTGTTCTCCCACAAGAACCACTCGGCTGATCCTTCTTCAATATGCACTTCACCTACATGCAGTGTTTCCTTGATTGAATCAGCTCTCACACCCATATTTGCGTCTAGAGCCTTTGCACTGAGGGCTATCTGAAAACGGCTGTGGCGCTGAAGTTGCCTGTGAATGTGGAGTTTTTGGCATGTGAAACCCGCATGTGGAGCATTCGTTTGTGTGGGATGCTCACCAAGCTTCATTTCAGTCCTAGGCACTCAAAGGGCACTAAGCATAGAGTGTGAAAACTGAGTTTCCTTGAGATCTGCTTGGAAGCCTGATGGTGTGTGAAGTGAGTGAGCCAAATGGAGTTGTTCTCCCACAAGAACCACTCGGCTGATCCTTCTTCAATATGCCCTTCACCAACATGCAGTGTTTCCTTGATTGAATTAGCTCTCACACCAATATTTGCATCTAGAGCCTTTGCATTGAGGGCTATCTGAAAACGGCTGTGGCGCTGAAGTTGCCTGAGAATGTGGAGTTGGTGGCATGTGAAACCCGCATGTGGAGCATTCGTTTGTGTGGGATGCTCACCAAGCTTCATTTCAGTCCTAGGCACTCAAAGGGCACTAAGCATAGAGTGTGAAAACTGAGTTTCCTTGAGAGCTGCTTGGAAGCCTGATGGTGTGTGAAGTTAGTGAGTCAAATGGAGTTGTTCTCCCACAAGAACCACTCGGCTGATCCTTCTTCAATATGCCCTTCACCAACATGCAGTGTTTCCTTGATTGAATTAGCTCTCACACCAATCTTTGCGTCTAGAGCCTTTGCATTGAGGGCTATCTGAAAACGGCTGTGGCGCTGAAGTTGCCTGAGAATGTGGAGTTGGTGGCATGTGAAACCCGCATGTGGAGCATTCGTTTGTGTGAGATGCTCTACCTGGTTTAATCCTAGATAATGCACTCAAAGGGCACTAAGCATAGAGTGTGAAAACTGAGTTTCCTTGAGAGCTGCTTGGAAGCCTGATGGTATGTGAAGTTAGTGAGCTAAATGGAGTTGTTCTCCCACAAGAACCACTCGGCTGATCCTTCTTCAATATGCCCTTCACCAACATGCAGTGTTTCCTTGATTGAATTAGCTCTCACACCAATATTTGCGTCTAGAGCCTTTGCAGTGAGGGCTATCTGAAAACGGCTGTGGCGATGAAGTTGCCTGTGAATGTGGAGTTGGTGGCATGTGAAACCCGCATGTGGAGCATTCGTTTGTGTGGGATGCTCACCAAGCTTCATTTCAGTCCTAGGCACTCAAAGGGCACTAAGCATAGAGTGTGAAAACTGAGTTTCCTTGAGAGCTGCTTGGAAGCCTGATGGTGTGTGAAGTTAGTGAGCCAAATGGAGTTGTTCTCCCACAAGAACCACTCGGCTGATCCTTCTTCAATATGCCCTTCACCAACATGCAGTGTTTCCTTGATTGAATTAGCTCTCACACCAATATTTGCGTCTAGAGCCTTTGCATTGAGGGCTATCTGAAAACGGCTGTGGCGCTGAAGTTGCCTGTGAATGTGGAGTTGGTGGCCTGTGAATCCCGCATGTGGAGCATTCGTTTGTGTGGGATGCTCTACCAAGTTTATACCTGGATAAATCACTCAAAGGGCACTAAGCACAGAGTGTGAAAACTGAGTTTCCTTGAGAGCTGCTTGGAAGCCTGATGGTGTGTGAAGTTAGTGAGCCAAATGGAGTTGTTCTCCCACAAGAACCACTCGGCTGATCCTTCTTCAATATAGCCTTCACCAACATGCATTGTTTCCTTGATTGAATTAGCTCTCACACCAATATTTGCGTCTAGAGCCTTTGCATTGAGGGCTATCTGAAAACGGCTGTGGCGCTGAAGTTGCCTGTGAATGTGGAGTTGGTGGCCTGTGAAACCCGCATGTGGAGCATTCGTTTTTGTCGGATGCTTTACCAGGTTCATTCCTAGATAATGCACTCAAAGGGCACTAAGCATAGAGTGTGAAAACTGAGTTTCCTTGAGAGCTGCTTGGAAGCCTGATGGTGTGTGAAGTTAGTGAGCCAAATGGAGTTGTTCTCCCACAAGAACCACTCGGCTGATCCTTCTTCAATATAGCCTTCACCAACATGCATTGTTTCCTTGATTGAATTAGCTCTCACACCAATATTTGCGTCTAGAGCCTTTGCATTGAGGGCTATCTGAAAACGGCTGTGGCGCTGAAGCTGCCTGAGAATGTGGAGTTGGTGGCATGTGAAACCTGCTTGTGGAGCATTCGTTTGTGTGGGATGCTCACCAAGCTTCTTTTCAGTCCTAGGCACTCAAAGGGCACTAAGCATAGAATGTGAAAACTGAGTTTCCTTGAGAGCTGCTTGGAAGCCTGATGGTGTGTGAAGTTAGTGAGCTAAATGGAGTTGTTCTCCCACAAGAACCACTCGGCTGATCCTTCTTCAATATGCCCTTCACCAACATGCAGTGTTTCCTTGATTGAATTAGCTCTCACACCAATATTTGCGTCTAGAGCCTTTGCATTGAGGGCTATCTGAAAACGGCTGTGGCGCTGAAGTTGCCTGTGAATGTGGAGTTGGTGGCCTGTGAATCCCGCATGTGGAGCATTCGTTTGTGTGGGATGCTCTACCAAGTTTATACCTGGATAAATCACTCAAAGGGCATTAAGCACAGAGTGTGAAAACTGAGTTTCCTTTAGAGCTGCTTGGAAGCCTGATGGTGTGTGAAGTTAGTGAGCCAAATGGAGTTGTTCTCCCACAAGAACCACTCGGCTGATCCTTCTTCAATATAGCCTTCACCAACATGCATTGTTTCCTTGATTGAATTAGCTCTCACACCAATATTTGCGTCTAGAGCCTTTGCATTGAGGGCTATCTGAAAACGGCTGTGGCGCTGAAGTTGCCTGTGAATGTGGAGTTGGTGGCCTGTGAAACCCGCATGTGGAGCATTCGTTTTTGTCGGATGCTTTACCAGGTTCATTCCTAGATAATGCACTCAAAGGGCACTAAGCATAGAGTGTGAAAACTGAGTTTCCTTGAGAGCTGCTTGTAAGCCTGATGGTGTGTGAAGTTAGTGAGCCAAATGGAGTTGTTCTCCCACAAGAACCACTCGGCTGATCCTTCTTCAATATAGCCTTCACCAACATGCATTGTTTCCTTGATTGAATTAGCTCTCACACCAATATTTGCGTCTAGAGCCTTTGCATTGAGGGCTATCTGAAAATGGCTGTGGCGCTGAAGCTGCCTGAGAATGTGGAGTTGGTGGCATGTGAAACCTGCTTGTGGAGCATTCGTTTGTGTGGGATGCACACCAAGCTTCTTTTCAGTCCTAGGCACTCAAAGGGCACTAAGCATAGAATGTGAAAACTGAGTTTCCTTGAGAGCTGCTTGGAAGCCTGATGGTGTGTGAAGTTAGTGAGCTAAATGGAGTTGTTCTCCCACAAGAACCACTCGGCTGATCCTTCTTCAATATGCCCTTCACCAACATGCAGTGTTTCCTTGATTGAATTAGCTCTCACACCAATCTTTGCGTCTAGAGCCTTTGCATTGAGGGCTATCTGAAAACGGCTGTGGCGCTGAAGTTGCCTGAGAATGTGGAGTTGGTGGCATGTGAAACCCGCATGTGGAGCATTCGTTTGTGTGAGATGCTCTACCTGGTTTAATCCTAGATAATGCACTCAAAGGGCACTAAGCATAGAGTGTGAAAACTGAGTTTCCTTGAGAGCTGCTTGGAAGCCTGATGGTATGTGAAGTTAGTGAGCTAAATGGAGTTGTTCTCCCACAAGAACCACTCGGCTGATCCTTCTTCAATATGCCCTTCACCAACATGCAGTGTTTCCTTGATTGAATTAGCTCTCACACCAATATTTGCGTCTAGAGCCTTTGCAGTGAGGGCTATCTGAAAACGGCTGTGGCGATGAAGTTGCCTGTGAATGTGGAGTTGGTGGCATGTGAAACCCGCATGTGGAGCATTCGTTTGTGTGGGATGCTCACCAAGCTTCATTTCAGTCCTAGGCACTCAAAGGGCACTAAGCATAGAGTGTGAAAACTGAGTTTCCTTGAGAGCTGCTTGGAAGCCTGATGGTGTGTGAAGTTAGTGAGCCAAATGGAGTTGTTCTCCCACAAGAACCACTCGGCTGATCCTTCTTCAATATGCCCTTCACCAACATGCAGTGTTTCCTTGATTGAATTAGCTCTCACACCAATATTTGCGTCTAGAGCCTTTGCATTGAGGGCTATCTGAAAACGGCTGTGGCGCTGAAGTTGCCTGTGAATGTGGAGTTGGTGGCCTGTGAATCCCGCATGTGGAGCATTCGTTTGTGTGGGATGCTCTACCAAGTTTATACCTGGATAAATCACTCAAAGGGCACTAAGCACAGAGTGTGAAAACTGAGTTTCCTTGAGAGCTGCTTGGAAGCCTGATGGTGTGTGAAGTTAGTGAGCCAAATGGAGTTGTTCTCCCACAAGAACCACTCGGCTGATCCTTCTTCAATATAGCCTTCACCAACATGCATTGTTTCCTTGATTGAATTAGCTCTCACACCAATATTTGCGTCTAGAGCCTTTGCATTGAGGGCTATCTGAAAACGGCTGTGGCGCTGAAGTTGCCTGTGAATGTGGAGTTGGTGGCCTGTGAAACCCGCATGTGGAGCATTCGTTTTTGTCGGATGCTTTACCAGGTTCATTCCTAGATAATGCACTCAAAGGGCACTAAGCATAGAGTGTGAAAACTGAGTTTCCTTGAGAGCTGCTTGTAAGCCTGATGGTGTGTGAAGTTAGTGAGCCAAATGGAGTTGTTCTCCCACAAGAACCACTCGGCTGATCCTTCTTCAATATAGCCTTCACCAACATGCATTGTTTCCTTGATTGAATTAGCTCTCACACCAATATTTGCGTCTAGAGCCTTTGCATTGAGGGCTATCTGAAAACGGCTGTGGCGCTGAAGCTGCCTGAGAATGTGGAGTTGGTGGCATGTGAAACCTGCTTGTGGAGCATTCGTTTGTGTGGGATGCTCACCAAGCTTCTTTTCAGTCCTAGGCACTCAAAGGGCACTAAGCATAGAATGTGAAAACTGAGTTTCCTTGAGAGCTGCTTGGAAGCCTGATGGTGTGTGAAGTTAGTGAGCTAAATGGAGTTGTTCTCCCACAAGAACCACTCGGCTGATCCTTCTTCAATATGCCCTTCACCAACATGCAGTGTTTCCTTGATTGAATTAGCTCTCACACCAATATTTGCGTCTAGAGCCTTTGCATTGAGGGCTATCTGAAAACGGCTGTGGCGCTGAAGTTGCCTGTGAATGTGGAGTTGGTGGCCTGTGAATCCCGCATGTGGAGCATTCGTTTGTGTGGGATGCTCTACCAAGTTTATACCTGGATAAATCACTCAAAGGGCATTAAGCACAGAGTGTGAAAACTGAGTTTCCTTTAGAGCTGCTTGGAAGCCTGATGGTGTGTGAAGTTAGTGAGCCAAATGGAGTTGTTCTCCCACAAGAACCACTCGGCTGATCCTTCTTCAATATAGCCTTCACCAACATGCATTGTTTCCTTGATTGAATTAGCTCTCACACCAATATTTGCGTCTAGAGCCTTTGCATTGAGGGCTATCTGAAAACGGCTGTGGCGCTGAAGTTGCCTGTGAATGTGGAGTTGGTGGCCTGTGAAACCCGCATGTGGAGCATTCGTTTTTGTCGGATGCTTTACCAGGTTCATTCCTAGATAATGCACTCAAAGGGCACTAAGCATAGAGTGTGAAAACTGAGTTTCCTTGAGAGCTGCTTGTAAGCCTGATGGTGTGTGAAGTTAGTGAGCCAAATGGAGTTGTTCTCCCACAAGAACCACTCGGCTGATCCTTCTTCAATATAGCCTTCACCAACATGCATTGTTTCCTTGATTGAATTAGCTCTCACACCAATATTTGCGTCTAGAGCCTTTGCATTGAGGGCTATCTGAAAATGGCTGTGGCGCTGAAGCTGCCTGAGAATGTGGAGTTGGTGGCATGTGAAACCTGCTTGTGGAGCATTCGTTTGTGTGGGATGCACACCAAGCTTCTTTTCAGTCCTAGGCACTCAAAGGGCACTAAGCATAGAATGTGAAAACTGAGTTTCCTTGAGAGCTGCTTGGAAGCCTGATGGTGTGTGAAGTTAGTGAGCTAAATGGAGTTGTTCTCCCACAAGAACCACTCGGCTGATCCTTCTTCAATATGCCCTTCACCAACATGCAGTGTTTCCTTGATTGAATTAGCTCTCACACCAATATTTGCGTCTAGAGCCTTTGCATTGAGGGCTATCTGAAAACGGCTGTGGCGCTGAAGTTGCCTGTGAATGTGGAGTTGGTGGCCTGTGAATCCCGCATGTGGAGCATTCGTTTGTGTGGGATGCTCTACCAAGTTTATACCTGGATAAATCACTCAAAGGGCACTAAGCACAGAGTGTGAAAACTGAGTTTCCTTTAGAGCTGCTTGGAAGCCTGATGGTGTGTGAAGTTAGTGAGCCAAATGGAGTTGTTCTCCCACAAGAACCACTCGGCTGATCCTTCTTCAATATAGCCTTCACCAACATGCATTGTTTCCTTGATTGAATTAGCTCTCACACCAATATTTGCGTCTAGAGCCTTTGCATTGAGGGCTATCTGAAAACGGCTGTGGCGCTGAAGTTGCCTGTGAATGTGGAGTTGGTGGCCTGTGAAACCCGCATGTGGAGCATTCGTTTTTGTCGGATGCTTTACCAGGTTCATTCCTAGATAATGCACTCAAAGGGCACTAAGCATAGAGTGTGAAAACTGAGTTTCCTTGAGAGCTGCTTGTAAGCCTGATGGTGTGTGAAGTTAGTGAGCCAAATGGAGTTGTTCTCCCACAAGAACCACTCGGCTGATCCTTCTTCAATATAGCCTTCACCAACATGCATTGTTTCCTTGATTGAATTAGCTCTCACACCAATATTTGCGTCTAGAGCCTTTGCATTGAGGGCTATCTGAAAACGGCTGTGGCGCTGAAGCTGCCTGAGAATGTGGAGTTGGTGGCATGTGAAACCTGCTTGTGGAGCATTCGTTTGTGTGGGATGCTCACCAAGCTTCTTTTCAGTCCTAGGCACTCAAAGGGCACTAAGCATAGAATGTGAAAACTGAGTTTCCTTGAGAGCTGCTTGGAAGCCTGATGGTGTGTGAAGTTAGTGAGCTAAATGGAGTTGTTCTCCCACAAGAACCACTCGGCTGATCCTTCTTCAATATGCCCTTCACCAACATGCAGTGTTTCCTTGATTGAATTAGCTCTCACACCAATATTTGCGTCTAGAGCCTTTGCATTGAGGGCTATCTGAAAACGGCTGTGGCGCTGAAGTTGCCTGAGAATGTGGAGTTGGTGGCATGTGAAACCCGCATGTGGAGCATTCGTTTGTGTGGGATGCTGTACCAAGTTTATTTCTAGATAATTCACTCAAAGGGCACTAAGCATAGAGTGTGAAAACTGAGTTTCCTTGAGAGCTGCTTGGAAGCCTGGTGGTGTGTGAAGTTAGTGAGCCAAATGGAGTTGTTCTCCCACAAGAACCACTCGGCTGATCCTTCTTCAATATGCCCTTCACCAACATGCAGTGTTTCCTTGATTGAATTAGCTCTCACACCAATGTTTGCGTCTAGAGCCTTTGCATTGAGGGCTATCTGAAAACGGCTGTGGCGCTGAAGTTGCCTGAGAATGTGGAGTTTTTGGCATGTGAAACCCGCATGTGGAGCATTCGTTTGTGTGGGATGCTCACCAAGCTTCATTTCAGTCCTAGGCACTCAAAGGGCACTAAACATAGAGTGTGAAAACTGAGTTTCCTTGAGAGCTGCTTGGAAGCCTGATGGTGTGTGAAGTTAGTGAGCCAAATGGAGTTGTTCTCCCACAAGAACCACTCGGCTGATCCTTCTTCAATATGTGCTCCACCAACATGCAGTGTTCCCTTGATTAAATTAGCTCTCACACCAATATTTGCGTCTAGAGCCTTTTCATTGAGGGCTATCTGAAAACGGCTGTGGCGCTGAAGTTGCCTGAGAATGTGGAGTTTTTGGCATGTGAAACCCGCATGTGGAGCATTCGTTTGTGTGGGATGCTCACCAAGCTTCATTTCAGTCCTAGGCACTCAAAGGGCACTAAACATAGAGTGTGAAAACTGAGTTTCCTTGAGAGCTGCTTGGAAGCCTGATGGTGTGTGAAGTTAGTGAGCCAAATGGAGTTGTTCTCCCACAAGAACCACTCGGCTGATCCTTCTTCAATATGTGCTCCACCAACATGCAGTGTTCCCTTGATTAAATTAGCTCTCACACCAATATTTGCGTCTAGAGCCTTTGCATTGAGGGCTATCTGAAAACGGCTATGGCGCTGAAGTTGCCTGTGAATGTGGAGTTGGTGGCATGTGAAACCCGCATGTGGAGCATTGGTTTGTGTGGGATGCTTATCTGGTTCAATCGTAGATAATGCACTCAAAGGTCACTAAGCATAGAGTGTGAAAACTGAGTTTCCTTGAGAGTTGCTTGGAAGCCTGATGGTGTGTGAAGTTAGTGAGCCAAATGGAGTTGTTCTCCCACCAGAACCACTTGGCTGATCCTTCTTCAATATGCCCTTCACCAACATACAGTGTTTCCTTGATTGAATTAGCTCTCACACCAATATTTGCGTCTAGAGCCTTTGCATTGAGGGCTATCTGAAAACGGCTGTGGCGCTGAAGTTGCCTGTGAATGTGGAGTTGGTGGCATGTGAAACCCGCATGTGGAGCATTCATTTGTGTGGGATGCTCTACCAGGTTCATTCCTAGATAATGCACTCAAAGGTCACTAAGCATAGAGTGTGAAAACTGAGTTTCCTTGAGAGCTACTTGGAAGCCTGATGGTGTGTGAAGTTAGTGAGCCAAATGGAGTTGTTCTCCCACAAGAACCACTCGGCTGATCCTTCTTCAATATGCCCTTCACCAACATGCAGTGTTTCCTTGATTGAATTAGCTCTCACACCAATATTTGCGTCTAGAGCCTTTGCATGGAGGACTATCTGAAAACGGCTGTGGCGCTGAAGTTGCCTGTGAATGTGGAGTTGGTGGCATGTGAAACCCGCATGTGGAGCATTCGTTTGTGTGGGATGCTCTACCAAGTTTATTTCTAGATAATTCACTCAAAGGGCACTAAGCATAGAGTGTGAAAACTGAGTTTCCTTGAGAGCTGCTTGGAAGCCTGATGGTGTGTGAAGTTAGTGAGCCAAATGGAGTTGTTCTCCCACAAGAACCACTCGGCTGATCCTTCTTCAATATGTGCTCCACCAACATGCAGTGTTCCCTTGATTAAATTAGCTCTCACACCAATATTTGCGTCTAGAGCCTTTGCATTGAGGGCTATCTGAAAACGGCTGTGGCGCTGAAGTTGCCTGTGAATGTGGAGTTGGTAGCATGTGAAACCCGCATGTGGAGCATTCGTTTGTGTGGGATGCTTATCTGGTTCAATCGTAGATAATGCACTCAAAGATCACTAAGCATAGAGTGTGAAAACTGAGTTTCCTTGAGAGTTGCTTGGAAGCCTGATGGTGTGTGAAGTTAGTGAGCCAAATGGAGTTGTTCTCCCACCAGAACCACTTGGCTGATCCTTCTTCAATATGCCCTTCACCAACATACAGTGTTTCCTTGATTGAATTAGCTCTCACACCAATATTTGCGTCTAGAGCCTTTGCATTGAGGGCTATCTGAAAACGGCTGTGGCGCTGAAGTTGCCTGTGAATGTGGAGTTGGTGGCATGTGAAACCCGCATGTGGAGCATTCGTTTGTGTGGGATGCTCTACCTGGTTCATTCCTAGATAATGCACTCAAAGGTCACTAAGCATAGAGTGTGAAAACTGAGTTTCCTTGAGAGCTGCTTGGAAGCCTGATGGTGTGTGAAGTTAGTGAGCCAAATGGAGTTGTTCTCCCACAAGAACCACTCGGCTGATCCTTCTTCAATATGCCCTTCACCAACATGCAGTGTTTCCTTGATTGAATTAGCTCTCACACCAATATTTGCGTCTAGAGCCTTTGCATGGAGGACTATCTGAAAACGGCTGTGGCGCTGAAGTTGCCTGTGAATGTGGAGTTGGTGGCATGTGAAACCCGCATGTGGAGCATTCGTTTGTGTGGGATGCTCTACCAAGTTTATTTCTAGATAATTCACTCAAAGGGCACTAAGCATAGAGTGTGAAAACTGAGTTTCCTTGAGAGCTGCTTGGAAGCCTGATGGTGTGTGAAGTTAGTGAGCCAAATGGAGTTGTTCTCCCACAAGAACCACTCGGCTGATCCTTCTTCAATATGCCCTTCACCAACATGCAGTGTTTCCTTGATTGAATTAGCTCTCACACCAATATTTGCGTCTAGAGCCTTTGCATTGAGGGCTATCTGAAAACGGCTGTGGCGCTGAAGTTGCCTGTGAATGTGAAGTTGGTGGCATGTGAAACCCGCATGTGGAGCATTCGTTTGTGTGGGATACTCTACCAGGTTCATTCCCAGATAATTCACTCAAAGGGCACTAAGCATAGAGTGTGAAAACTGAGTTTCCTTGAGAGCTGCTTGGAAGCCTGATGGTGTGTGAAGTTAGTGAGCCAAATGGAGTTGTTCTCCCACAAAAACCACTCAGCTGATCCTTCTTCAATATGCCCTTCACCAACATGCAGTGTTTCCTTGATTGAATTAGCTCTCACACCAATATTTGCGTCTAGAGCCTTTGCATTGAGGGCTATCTGAAAACGGCTGTGGCGCTGAAGTTGCCTGTGAATGTGGAGTTGGTGGCATGTGAAACCCGCATGTGGAGCATTCGTTTGTGTGGGATGCTTATCTGGTTCAATTGTAGATAATGCACTCAAAGGTCACTAAGCATAGAGTGTGAAAACTGAGTTTCCTTGAGAGTTGCTTGGAAGCCTGGTGGTGTGTGAAGTTAGTGAGCCAAATGGAGTTGTTCTCCCACCAGAACCACTTGGCTGATCCTTCTTCAATATGCCCTTCACCAACATACAGTGTTTCCTTGATTGAATTAGCTCTCACACCAATATTTGCGTCTAGAGCCTTTGCATTGAGGGCTATCTGAAAACGGCTGTGGCGCTGAAGTTGCCTGTGAATGTGGAGTTGGTGGCATGTGAAACCCGCATGTGGAGCATTCGTTTGTGTTGGATGCTCTACCAGGTTCATTCCTAGATAATGCACTCAAAGGGCACTAACCATAGAGTGTGAAAACTGAGTTTCCTTGAGAGCTGCTTGGAAGCCTGATGGTGTGTGAAGTTAGTGAGCCAAATGGAGTTGTTCTCCCACAAGAACCACTCGGCTGATCCTTCTTCAATATGTCCTTCACCAACATGCAGTGTTTCCTTGATTGAATTAGCTCTCACACCAATATTTGCGTCTAGAGCCTTTGCATGGAGGACTATCTGAAAACGGCTGTGGCGCTGAAGTTGCCTGTGAATGTGGAGTTGGTGGCATGTGAAACCCGCATGTGGAGCATTCGTTTGTGTGGGATGCTTATCTGGTTCAATCGTAAATAATGCACTCAAAGGGCACTAAGCATAGAGTGTGAAAACTGAGTTTCCTTGAGAGCTGCTTGGAAGCCTGATGGTGTGTGAAGTTAGTGAGCCAAATGGAGTTGTTCTCCCACAAGAACCACTCGGCTGATCCTTCTTCAATATGCCCTTCACAAACATGCAGTGTTTCCTTGATTGAATTAGCTCTCACACCAATATTTGCATCTAGAGCCTTTGCATTGAGGGCTATCTGAAAACGGCTGTGGCGATGAAGTTGCCTGAGAATGTGGAGTTTTTGGCATGTGAAACCCGCATGGTGGAGCATTCGTTTGTGTGGGATGCTCACCAAGCTTCATTTCAGTCCTAGGCACTCAAAGGGCACTAAACATAGAGTGTGAAAACTGAGTTTCCTTGAGAGCTGCTTGGAAGCCTGATGGTGTGTGAAGTTAGTGAGCCAAATGGAGTTGTTCTCCCACAAGAACCACTCGGCTGATCCTTCTTCAATATGCCCTTCACCAACATGCAGTGTTTCCTTGATTGAATTAGCTCTCACACCAATATTTGCGTCTAGAGCCTTTGCATTGAGGGCTATCTGAAAACGGCTGTGGCGCTGAAGTTGCCTGTGAATGTGGAGTTGGTGGCATGTGAAACCCGCATGTGGAGCATTCGTTTGTGTGGGATGCTTATCTGGTTCAATCGTAGATAATGCACTCAAAGGGCACTAAGCATAGAGTGTGAAAACTGAGTTTCCTTGAGAGCTGCTTGGAAGCCTGATGGTGTGTGAAGTTAGTGAGCCAAATGGAGTTGTTCTCCCACAAGAACCACTCGGCTGATCCTTCTTCAATATGCCCTTCACCAACATGCAGTGTTTCCTTGATTGAATTAGCTCTCACACCAATATTTGCGTCTAGAGCCTTTGCATTGAGGGCTATCTGAAAACGGCTGTGGCGCTGAAGTTGCCTGAGAATGTGAAGTTGGTGGCATGTGAAACCCGCATGTGGAGCATTCGTTTGTGTGGGATGCTCACCTAGCTTCATTCCAGTCCTAGGCACTCAAAGGGCACTAAGCATAGAGTGTGAAAACTGAGTTTCCTTGAGAGCTGCTTGCAAGCCTGATGGTGTGTGAAGTTAGTGAGCCAAATGGAGTTATTCTCCCACAAGAACCACTCGGCTGATCCTTCTTTAATATGCCCTTCACCAACATGCAGTGTTTCCTTGATTGAATTAGCTCTCACACCCATATTTGCGTCTAGAGCCTTTGCATTGAGGGCTATCTGAAAATGGCTGTGGCGCTGTAGTTGCCTGTGAATGTGAAGTTGGTGGCATGTGAAACCCGCATGTGGAGCATTCGTTTGTGTGGGATGCTCACCAAGCTTCATTTCAGTCCTAGGCACTCAAAGGGCACTAAGCATAGATTGTGAAAACTGAGTTTCCTTGAGAGCTGCTTGGAAGCCTAATGGTGTGTGAATTTAGTGAGCCAAGTGGAGTTGTTCTCCCACAAGAACCACTCGGCTGATCCTTCTTCAATATGCCCTTCACCAACATGCAGTGTTTCCTTGATTGAATTAGCTCTCACACCAATATTTGCGTCTAGAGCCTTTGCATTGAGGGCTATCTGAAAACGGCTGTGGCGCTGAAGTTGCCAGTGAATGTGGAGTTGGTGGCATGTGAAACCCGCATGTGGAGCATTCGTTTGTGTGGGATACTCTACCAAGTTTTTTCCTGGATAAATCACTCAAAGGGCACTAAGCATAGAGTGTGAAAACTGAGTTTCCTTGAGAGCTGCTTGGAAGCCTGGTGGTGTGTGAAGTTAGTGAGCCAAATGGAGTTGTTCTCCCACAAGAACCACTCGGCTGATCCTTCTTCAATATGCCCTTCACCAACATGCAGTGTTTCCTTGATTGAATTAGCTCTCACACCAATATTTGCGTCTAGAGCCTTTGCATTGAGGGCTATCTGAAAACGGCTGTGGCGCTGAAGTTGCCTGAGAATGTGGAGTTTTTGGCATGTGAAACCCGCATGTGGAGCATTCGTTTGTGAGGGATGCTCTACCAAGTTTATTCCTGGATAATGCACTCAAAGGGCACTAAGCATAGAGTGTGAAAACGGAGTTTCCTTGAGAGCTGCTTGGAAGCCTGATGGTGTGTGAAGTTAGTGAGCCAAATGGAGTTGTTCTCCCACAAGAACCACTCGGCTGATCCTTCTTCAATATGCCCTTCACCAACATGCAGTGTTTCCTTGATTGAATTAGCTCTCACACCAATATTTGCGTCTAGAGCCTTTGCATTGAGGGCTATCTGAAAACGGCTGTGGCGCTGAAGTTGCCTGAGAATGTGAAGTTGGTGGCATGTGAAACCCGCATGTGGAGCATTCGTTTGTGTGGGATGCTCACCAAGCTTCATTCCAGTACTAGGCACTCAAAGGACACTAAGCATAGAGTGTGAAAACTGAGTTTCCTTGAGAGCTGCTTGCAAGCCTGATGGTGTGTGAAGTTAGTGAGCCAAATGGAGTTATTCTCCCACAAGAACCACTCCGCTGATCCTTCTTTAATATGCCCTTCACCAACATGCAGTGTTTCCTTGATTGAATTAGCTCTCACACCCATATTTGCGTCTAGAGCCTTTGCATTGAGGGCTATCTGAAAATGGCTGTGGCGCTGTAGTTGCCTGTGAATGTGAAGTTGGTGGCATGTGAAACCCGCATGTGGAGCATTCGTTTGTGTGGGATGCTCACCAAGCTTCATTTCAGTCCTAGGCACTCAAAGGGCACTAAGCATAGAGTGTGAAAACTGAGTTTCCTTGAGAGCTGCTTGGAAGCCTAATGGTGTGTGAATTTAGTGAGCCAAGTGGAGTTGTTCTCCCACAAGAACCACTCGGCTGATCCTTCTTCAATATGCCCTTCACCAACATGCAGTGTTTCCTTGATTGAATTAGCTCTCACACCCATATTTGCGTCTAGAGCCTTTGCATTGAGGGCTATCTGAAAACGGCTGTGGCGCTGAAATTGTCTGTGAATGTGGAGTTGGTGGCATGTGAAACCCGCATGTGGAGCATTCGTTTGTGTGGGATACTCTACCAAGTTTTTTCCTGGATAAATCACTCAAAGGGCACTAAGCATAGAGTGTGAAAACTGAGTTTCCTTGAGAGCTGCTTGGAAGCCTGGTGGTGTGTGAAGTTAGTGAGCCAAATGGAGTTGTTCTCCCACAAGAACCACTCGGCTGATCCTTCTTCAATATGCCCTTCACCAACATGCAGTGTTTCCTTGATTGAATTAGCTCTCACACCAATATTTGCGTCTAGAGCCTTTGCATTGAGGGCTATCTGAAAACGGCTGTGGCGCTGAAGTTGCCTGAGAATGTGGAGTTTTTGGCATGTGAAACCCGCATGTGGAGCATTCGTTTGTGTGGGATGCTCTACCAAGTTTATTCCTGGATAATGCACTCAAAGGGCACTAAGCATAGAGTGTGAAAACGGAGTTTCCTTGAGAGCTGCTTGGAAGCCTGATGGTGTGTGAAGTTAGTGAGCCAAATGGAGTTGTTCTCCCACAAGAACCACTCGGCTGATCCTTCTTCAACATGCCCTTCACCAACATGCAGTGTTTCCTTGATTGAATTAGCTCTCACACCAATATTTGCGTCTAGAGCCTTTGTATTGAGGGCTATCTGAAAACGGCTGTGGCGCTGAAGTTGCTTGTGAATGTGGAGTTGGTGGCATGTGAAACCCGCATGTGGAGCATTCGTTTGTGTGGGATGCTCACCTAACTTCATTTCAGTCCTTGGCGCTAAAAGGGCACTAAGCATAGAGTGTGAAAACTGAATTTGTTTTTTGGTCTTGATTTCTACTGCATTTGGAGTCTTTTTTAGGAAGTGATGGCCTACCCCTAATGTTGCAGTGTGTTTCCAACATTTTCTTCCAAAAGTTTGAAGGTTTCTGGATATAGGTTTAAATCTTTTATCCATTTGGATTTGATCTTTGTATATTGTGAAAGATGTGTATTATCTTTTTGTTTCTGCATGCTATCAACCAGTTGTCCCAACAGCATTTATTGAACAGACCTTCCCATTTGCCTGTGTTGTCGTTTGTCTTTTTGTCAAAGATTATTTGGCTGTATTTCTGTGGGTTCCCATCTGGTGTTTCTATTCTGCTCCATTGATCTTCTTCTCTATTTTTTTTGCCAGTACCAGGCTGTTTTGATAACTACTGCCCTATAGTATGTCCAGAGGTCCGGAACTGTGATTCCCCCTGCTAACTTCCTGTTCTTGAGAATGGTTCTAGCTATTCGTGTTTTTTTGTGTTTCCATATGAACCTTTGAATCATTGTTTCCAGATCTGTGAAGAATGTTTTGGGCAATTTGATTGGGATTGCGTTGAATGTATATATTGCTTTTGGCAGTATAGACATTTTAATGATATTGATTTTACCTATCCAGGAGCATGCGATGTTGCTCCATCTTTCTAGATCTTGTTCAATTTCTTTTTTAAGTAGTTTGTAGTTTTCTTCAAATAGGTCTTCTACATTTTTGGTTAGGTTAATTCCCAGATACTTCATGCTTTCCTTTGTTACTTTGAATGGTATCTTGCTGGTTAGATCTTTTTCCAATTTGGGGCTATTTGCATACACTATGGCTGTTGATTTTTGTTCATTAATTTTGTACCCTGCCACTCTACCAAACTCTCGTACAAGTTCTAGCAGTCTCTGTATTGAGTCTCTTGGCTCTTCTACATAAAGAATCATATCATCTGCGTATAGTGAAAGCTTGACTTCTTCGTTTCCCATTTGAATTCCTCTGATTTCTTTTTCTTGTCTTATGGCCTCAGCGAGTACCTCTAGAACTATGTTGAATAGCAGCGGAGAAAGCGGACATCCCTGTCTTGTTCCAGATCTCAGTGGGAAGGGTTCCAGCTTTTCTCCATTCAGTATGATGCTGGCATTGGGTTTTTCATATATTGCTTTGATTATGTTGTGGATTTTTCCATCTATGCCTACCTTGGTTGGAGTCTTTAGCAGGAAGTTGTGCTGGATTTTGTCGAAAGCTTTTTCTGCATCTATTGATACTATCATGTGATTCTTGTTTTTCAGTTTTTGGATGTGGTGTACCACATTTATGGATTTCCGAATGTTGAACCATCCCTGCATTCCAGGGATGAATCCTACTTGATCTGGATGAATGATCTGTCTGATGTGATTTTGAATTCTGTTGGCTAGGATTTTGTTGAGAATCTTAGCATCAATGTTCATCAAAGAGATAGGTCTGTAGTTTTCTTTCTCTGTAGGGTCTCTGCCCGGTTTTGGGATTAAGGTAATGTTGGCTTCATAGAATGAGTTTGGAAGGGTTGCTTCCTTTTCTATTGTTTTGAAGAGTTTGTAGAGGATTGGGGTTAGTTCTGTTCGGAATGTTTTGTAGAATTCTGGAGTGAAGCCGTCTGGGCCTGGGCTTTTCTTTGTTGGGAGGTCTTTAATCACTGATTCAATCTCTGCTTCAGTTATGGGTTTGTTCAGGTTGATTGTTGCCTCTGGGCTAAGTTTTGGCAGGTTGTGTGAGTCTAAGAACTTTTCCATTTCTTGGTGGTCTTCTGATTTGTTGGAGTACAGTGCTTTGTAGTAATTTCTGATTATGTTCTTAATGGTTGTAATGTCTGTTGTTATGTTGCCTTTTTCATCTTTGATGCTGTTAATTCTTGCTTTCTCTTGTTTTTTCTTTGTCAGACGGGCCAGCGGGGTGTCTATTTTGTTTATCTTTTCAAAAAACCAGCTTTTTGATTCGTTGATTTTGTGTATGTTTTTTTTTTATTTCTATCTGTTTGATTTCCTCCCTTGTTTTGATGATTTCTTGTTTCCTGTTGTGTGTGGGGCTCATCTGCTGCTGCTTTTCCAATTCCTGGAGGTGTGTGGTTAGTTCCTGTATTTGGCGACTTTCTTGGGCCTTGACATGAGCTCCAATTGCAATGAGTTTACCCCGTAGCACTGCTTTGGCAGTGTCCCACAAGTTTTGGAATGTTGTATCAGAGTTTTCATTGGTTTCCATAAATTTTTTGATCTCATCTTTAATTTCTTCCCTGACCCATTGTTCGTTTAATAGCATATTGTTCAACCTCCAAGAGATTCTGTATTTCCTTGGGCATTTTGAATTGCTGATTTCCAGTTTCATTCCGTGGTGGTCTGAGAGGGTACATGGTATGATTCCTATCTTTTTGAAGTTATTTAGATTTGCTTTGTGTCCTATCATGTGGTCGATCCTGGAGAAGGTGCCATGCACTGCTGAAAAAAATGTATAATCTGTGGTCTTAGGATAAAAAATTCTATAAATGTCTACCAAGTCTAGTTGTTCTAATGTTTGTACGAGCTCTGTTGTTTCTTTGTTGAGTTTTTGTTTTGTTGATCTGTCTATAGTTGTTAGCGGGGTGTTAAGATCACCCACTATTATTGTGTGTGTATCTATGTCTCCCTTTAAGTCTGTAAGTAGTTGCTTCACGAAGCTAGGCTCATTGGAGTTAGGTGCATATATGTTCACGATTGTAATTACTTCTTGATGGATCAGTCCCTTCACCAATATATAATGTCCTTCTCTGTCCTTTTTGATGTCTGTCAGCTTGAAGTCTAGGTCATCTGAGATTAGAACAGCTACCCCAGCCTTTTTTTCTCGTCCATTGGCATAAAATGTCTTTTTCCATCCTTTCACTTTAAATTTCTTACAGGATTTTCTGGTTAGATGTGTCTCTTGTAGGCAACATATAGTTGGGTGCTGTTTGATGATCCATTCCGTTAATCTATGCCTTTTGATTGGTGAGTTTAAGCCATTTGTGTTTAGAGATAATATTGAGAGGAATTGGTTTTGGGTTGCCATGAGTGTAAGTGTGTAAGTGTGTATTTGCGACTATTAGAGTTTCTGATTGGTTGACTTTTCTTGTATGGATTTTAGTGGGGAGGTCTTCCCATTTGCCATCTTTGATTTTGGTTTGTATTTTTTCTTTCTGGGTTTAGCACCTTCCTGAGGAGATTTTCCAGAGCTGGTTTCGTGTTGATGTATTCTTCGAGTTTCTCTTTACTGTTGAAGTATTTGATTTCATTCTCAAATATAAATGAGAGCTTTGCTGGGTACATTATTCTTGGTTGGCAGTTGTTTTGTTTCAGGATTTGATAGGTTTTACCCCATTCTCTCCTTGCTTGGAGCGTTTCTTCTGATAGGTCGGCTGTGATCCTGATTTCCCTTCCCCTGAAAGTAATCTTATCCTTTTTTCTTACTTGTCTTAGAATGGTTTCCTTGTATTCACTTGAAGGTAGCTTGAGGACCACATGTCTGGGAGACAATTTGTTTGGGTCGTGTCTACTGGGGGTTCTTTGTCCTTCCTGGATTTGTGCTGGATTTATATTTCCAGTATTCTGGAAGTTCTCCTGTATTATTTCATTGAGCACCCATTGCAAGCCTGTCTCCTTTTCCACTCCTTCGGGAAGGCCTATTATTCTAATATTTGATTTTTTGAGGTTGTCTTTCATTTCCTGTATGGACCTATTGGCTTTCTCTAGATTTGTCTCCAACTGTTTGATGAGCTGCTGCCTTTCATTCTGATTATCTTCCAATTCTGATATTCTGTCCTCTGCTGTGTTCATTCTGTTGGTTAGGCTTTCAATTTTGTGCTCTATATCGAGGATTCCCTTTTTGACTTGATTTATTTCTGCAGTGATATGGTTTTCGAATGCCTTAGACTCAGACCTCATCAAACTAAGAAGCTTCTGTACAGCTAGAGAAACAATCAACAAAGTAAAAAGGCAACCCACAGAATGGGAGAAGATCTTCGCACACGACTTAGGTGATAGAGGGCTGATCTCCAGAATATACAAAGATCTACAAAACAACCAAAATGTCAAAACAAACAAGCCACTCAAGAAATGGGCATGGGAAATGGGCAAACACTTCACAAAGGAACAAACCCAAATGGCAAATAAACATACGAAAAAATGCTCAAGTTCCCTGGCAATAAGGGAAATCCAAATTAAAACATCAATGAGGTACCACCTAACACCAGTAAGACTGGCCCACATGAATAAATGCACCAACAACACTTGTTGGCGAGGATGCGGGGAAAAGGGAACCCTACTCCACTGCTGGTGGGGCTGCAGGCTGGTACAGCCTCTATGGAAATCAGTATGGAGAACATTCAAACAACTCAAATACAACATACCGTATGACCCGGCAATAGCACTCCTAGGAATATATCCAGAACACTTGTTTTATGAGAAACCAACATGCACTCCTATGTTCATAGCAGCACAATCAGTAATTGCAAAAACATGGAAGCAGCCAAAATGCCCATCAACAGAGGATTGGATAAGAAAGCTATGGTTCATCTACTCCATGGAATACTACTCAACTATTAAAAAAAACAAAATGCAGTTCTTTGTGGCCAAATGGGCCAAACTGGAAACCATAATGCTAAGGGAAATGAGCCAATCACAAAAGGTTAAATACCACATGTTTGCCTTAATTTAAGATGATATGATCTTATGTATAACATGTTATGTTTTGAATGTTATATGTTGTGTATAAACTAAAATTGAAATGTCAATGAGGTGGTCACAGAAGGTGGCTGGGAACTCGCATTTACATTTAACATATTGGTTACTCAATACTATGTCAATTAATTCCATGGTGATGTAAACTATTGCTGATGGTATGTTGGAGCTTTTAATTGATCGGGATGATAGTCTGCTGGCTCTGTCTTCAGACCAGAGAGTGTATACCTAAGAAGCCGTTCAACTTGACTGGACAATAAGATGCTGGACTCTATGAATGGTATATGCTTGCAATGGGGGAAACTCAACTGAACTTGAACTGTGTTTATGCAACAAGGTAGAGGAATCCACCATGGAGGGAGGGTCTGGGGAGGGGTGGGAAGAATCCCAGTACCTATCAAACTGTGTCACATAATACAATGTAATTAATGAATTTAAAATAAAATTAAAAAAAAAAAGAAAACTGAGTTTCCTTGAGAGCTGCTTGTAAGCCTGATGGTGTGTGAAGTTAGTGAGCCAAATGGAGTTGTTCTCCCACAAGAACCACTCGGCTGATCCTTCTTCAATATGCCCTTCACCAACATGCAGTGTTTCCTTGATTGAATTAGCTCTCACACCAATATTTGCGTCTAGAGCCTTTGCATTGAGGGCTATCTGAAAACGGCTGTGGCGCTGAAGTTGCCTGTGAATGTGGAGTTGGTGGCGTGTGAAACCCGCATGTGGAGCATTCGTTTGTGTGGGATGCTCTACCAGGTTCAATCCTAGATAATGCACTCAAAGGGCACTAAGCATAGAGTGTGAAAACTGAGTTTCCTTGAGAGCTGCTTGGAAGCCTGATGGTGTGTGAAGTTAGTGAGCCAAATGGAGTTGTTCTCCCACAAGAACCATTCAGCTGATCCTTCTTCAATATGCCCTTCACCAACATGCAGTGTTTCCTTGATTGAATTAGCTCTCACACCAATATTTGCGTCTAGAGCCATTGCATTGAGGGCTATCTGAAAACGGCTGTGGCGCTGAAGTTGCCTGTGAATGTGGAGTTGGTGGCATGTGAAACCCGCATGTGGAGCATTTGTTTGTGTGGGATGCTCACCAAGCATCATTTCAGTCCTAGGCACTAAAAGGGCACTTCTTTGTTTGGTATACGCTTGCAATGGGGAAATCTCAACTGAACTTGAGCTGTGGTTATGCAACAAGGTGGAGGAATCCACCATGGTGGGAGGGTTTGGGGAGGGGTGGGGAAAACCCAAGTATCTATGTAACTGTGTCACATAATACAATGTAATTACTGAAGATAAATAATAAATAATTAAAAAAAATGAGTTTCCTTGAGAGCTGCTTGGAAGCCTGATGGTGTGTGAAGTTAGTGAGCCAAATGGAGTTGTTCTCCCACAAGAACCACTCGGCTGATCATTCTTCAATATGCCCTTCACCAACATGCAGTGTTTCCTTGATTGAATTAGCTCTCACACCAATATTTGCGTCTTGAGCCTTTGCATTGTGGGCTATCTGAAAACGGCTGTGGTGCTGAAGTTGCCTGTGAATGTGGAGTTGGTGGCATGTGAAACCCGCATGTGGAGCATTGGTTTGTGTGGGATGCTCTACCTGGTTCAATCCTAGATAATGCACTCAAAGGGCACTAAGCATAGAGTGTGGAAACTGAGTTTCCTTTAGAGCTGCTTGGAAGCCTGACGGTGTGTGAAGTTAGTGAGCCAAATATGGTTTTTCTCCCAAAAGAACCACTCGGCTGATACTTCTTCAATATGCCCTTCACCAACATACAGTGTTTCCTTGATTGAATTAGCTCTCACACCAATATTTGCGTCTAGAGCCTTTGCATTGAGGGCTATCTGAAAATGGCTGTGGCGCTGAAGTTGCCTGTGAAAGTGCAGTTGGTGGCATGTGAAACCCGCATGTGGAGCATTCGTTTGTGTGTGATGCTCACCAAGCTTCATTTCAGTCCTAGGCACTCAAAGGGCACTAAGCATAGAGTGTGAAAATTGAGTTTCCTTGAGAGCTGCTTGGAAGCCTGATGGTGTGTGAAGTTAGTGAGCCAAATGGAGTTATTCTCCCACAAGAACCACTCGGCTGATCCTTCTTCAATATGCCCTTCACCAACATGCAGTGTTTCCTTGATTGAATTAGCTCTCACACCAATATTTGCGTCTAGAGCCTTTGCATTGAGGGCTATCTGAAAATGGCTGTGGCGCTGAAGTTGCCTGAGAATGTGGAGTTGGTGGCATGTGAAACCCGCATGTGGAGCATTCGTTTCTGTGGGATGCTCCACTAGGTTTATTCCTAGATAATGCACTCAAAGGGCACTAAGCATAGAGTGTGAAAACTGAGTTTCCTTGAGAGCTGCTTGGAAGCCTGATGGTGTGTGAAGTTAGTGAGCCAAATGGAGTTGTTCTCCCACAAGAACCACTCGGCTGATCCTTCTTCAATATGCCCTTCACCAACATGCAGTGTTTCCTTGATTGAATTAGCTCTCACACCAATATTTGCGTCCAGAGCGTTTGCATTGAGGGCTATCTGAAAACGGCTGTGGCGCTGAAGTTGCCTGTGAATGTGGAGTCGGTGGTATGTGAAACCCGCATGTGGAGCATTCGTTTGTGTGGGATGCTCACCAAGTTTCGTTTCATTCCTAGGCACTCAAAGGGCACTAAGCATAGAGTGTGAAAACTGAGTTTCCTTGAGAGCTGCTTGGAAGCCTGATGGTGTGTGAAGTTAGTGAGCCAAATGGAGTTGTTCTCCCACAAGAACCACTCGGCTGATCCTTCTTCAATATGCCCTTCACCAACATGCAGTGTTTCCTTGATTGAATTAGCTCTCACACCAATATTTGCGTCTGGAGCCTTTGCATTGAGGGCTATCTGAAAACGGCTGTGGCGCTGAAGTTGCCTGAGAATGTGGAGTTGGTGGCATGTGAAACCCGCATGTGGAGCATTCGTTTGTGTGGGATGCTCTACCAGGTTCATTCCTAGATAATGCACTCAAAGGGCACTAAGCATAGAGTGTGAAAACTGAGTTTCCTTGAGAGCTGCTTGGAAGGCTGATGGTGTGTGAAGTTAGTGAGCCAAATGGAGTTGTTCTCCCACAAGAACCACTCGGCTGATCCTTCTTCAATATGCCCTTCACCAACATGCAGTGTTTCCTTGATTGAATTAGCTCTCACACCAATATTTGCTTCTAGAGCCTTTGCATTGAGGGCTATCTGAAAATGGTTGTGGCGTTGAAGTTGCCTGTGAATGTGGAGTTGGTGGCATGTGAAACCCGCATGTGGAGCATTCGTTTGTGTGGGATGCTCACCAAGGTTCATTTCAGTCCTAGTCACTCAAAGGGCACTAAGCATAGAGTGTGAAAACTGAGTTTCCTTGAGAGCTGCTTGGAAGCCTGATGGTGTGTGAAGTTAGTGAGCCAAATGGAGTTGTTCTCCCACAAGAACCACTCGGCTGATCCTTCTTCAATATGCCCTTCACCAACATGCAGTGTTTCTTTGATTGGATTAGCTCTCACACCAATATTTGCGTCTAGAACCTTTGCATTGAGGGCTATCTGAAAATGGTTGTGGCGCTGAAGTTGCCTGTGAATGTGGAGTTGGTGGCATGTGAAACCCGCATGTGGAGCATTCCTTTGTGTGGGATGCTCTACCAGGTTCATTCCTAGATAATGCACTCAAAGGGCACTAAGCATAGAGTGTGAAAACTGAGTTTCCTTGACAGCTGCTTGGAAGCCTGATGGTGTGTGAAGTTAGTGAGCCAAATGGAGTTGTTCTCCCACAAGAACCACTCGGCTGATCCTTCTTCAATATGCCCTTCACCAACATGCAGTGTTTCTTTGATTGGATTAGCTCTCACACCAATATTTGCGTCTAGAACCTTTGCATTGAGGGCTATCTGAAAATGGTTGTGGCGCTGAAGTTGCCTGTGAATGTGGAGTTGGTGGCATGTGAAACCCGCATGTGGAGCATTCCTTTGTGTGGGATGCTCTACCAGGTTCATTCCTAGATAATGCACTCAAAGGGCACTAAGCATAGAGTGTGAAAACTGAGTTTCCTTGACAGCTGCTTGGAAGCCTGATGGTGTGTGAAGTTAGTGAGCCAATTGGGTTTGTTCTCCCACAAGAACCACTCGGCTGATCCTTCTTCAATATGCCCTTCACCAACATACAGTGTTTCCTTGATTGAATTAGCTCTCAACCAATATTTGCGTCTACAGCCTTAGCATTGAGGGCTATCTGAAAATGGCTGTGGCGCTGAAGTTGCCTGAGAATGTGGAGTTGGTGGCATGTGAAACCCGCATGTGGAGCATTCGTTTGTGTGGATTGCTCTACCAGGTTCATTCCTAGATAATGCACTCAAAGGGCACTAAGCATAGAGTGTGAAAACTGAGTTTCCTTGAGAGCTGCTTGGAAGCCTGATGGTGTGTGAAGTTAGTGAGCCAAATGGAGTTGTTCTCCCACAAGAACCACTCGGCTGATCCTTCTTCAATATGCCCTTCACCAACATGCAGTGTTTCCTTGATTGGATTAGCTCTCACACCAATATTTGCGTCTAGAGCCTTTGCATTGAGGGCTATCTGAAAATGGTTGTGGCGCTGAAGTTGCCTGTGAATGTGGAGTTGGTGGCATGTGAAACCCGCATGTGGAGCATTCGTTTGTGTGGAATGCTCTACCAGGTTCATTCCTAGATAATGCACTCAAAGGGCACTAAGCATAGAGTGTGAAAACTGAGTTTCCTTGAGAGCTGCTAGGAAGCCTGATGGTGTGTGAAGTTAGTGAGCCAAATGGAGTTGTTCTCCCTCAAGAACCACTCGGCTGATCCTTCTTCAATATGCCCTTCACCAACATGCAGTGTTTCCTTGATTGAATTAGCTCTCACACCAATATTTGCATCTAGAGCCTTTGCATTGAGGGCTATCTGAAAACGGTTGTGGCGTTGAAGTTGCCTGTGAATGTGGAGTTGGTGGCATGTGAAACCCGCATGTGGAGCATTCCTTTGTGTGGGATGCTCACCAAGGTTCATTTCAGTCCTAGGCACTCAAAGGGCACTAAGCATAGAGTGTGAAAACTGAGTTTCCTTGAGAGCTGCTTGGAAGCCTGATGGTGTGTGAAGTTAGTGAGCCAAATGGAGTTGTTCTCCCACAAGAACCACTCGGCTGATCCTTCTTCAATATGCCCTTCACCAACATGCAGTGTTTCTTTGATTGGATTAGCTCTCACACCAATATTTGCGTCTAGAACCTTTGCATTGAGGGCTATCTGAAAATGGTTGTGGCGCTGAAGTTGCCTGTGAATGTGGAGTTGGTGGCATGTGAAACCCGCATGTGGAGCATTCCTTTGTGTGGGATGCTCTACCAGGTTCATTCCTAGATAATGCACTCAAAGGGCACTAAGCATAGAGTGTGAAAACTGAGTTTCCTTGACAGCTGCTTGGAAGCCTGATGGTGTGTGAAGTTAGTGAGCCAATTGGGTTTGTTCTCCCACAAGAACCACTCGGCTGATCCTTCTTCAATATGCCCTTCACCAACATACAGTGTTTCCTTGATTGAATTAGCTCTCAACCAATATTTGCGTCTACAGCCTTAGCATTGAGGGCTATCTGAAAACGGCTGTGGCGCTGAAGTTGCCTGAGAATGTGGAGTTGGTGGCATGTGAAACCCGCATGTGGAGCATTCGTTTGTGTGGATTGCTCTACCAGGTTCATTCCTAGATAATGCACTCAAAGGGCACTAAGCATAGAGTGTGAAAACTGAGTTTCCTTGAGAGCTGCTAGGAAGCCTGATGGTGTGTGAAGTTAGTGAGCCAAGTGGAGTTGTTCTCCCACAAGAACCACTCGGCTGATCCTTCTTCAATATGCCCTTCACCAACATGCAGTGTTTCCTTGATTGGATTAGCTCTCACACCAATATTTGCGTCTAGAGCCTTTGCATTGAGGGCTATCTGAAAATGGTTGTGGCGCTGAAGTTGCCTGTGAATGTGGAGTTGGTGGCATGTGAAACCCGCATGTGGAGCATTCGTTTGTGTGGAATGCTCTACCAGGTTCATTCCTAGATAATGCACTCAAAGGGCACTAAGCATAGAGTGTGAAAACTGAGTTTCCTTGAGAGCTGCTAGGAAGCCTGATGGTGTGTGAAGTTAGTGAGCCAAATGGAGTTGTTCTCCCTCAAGAACCACTCGGCTGATCCTTCTTCAATATGCCCTTCACCAACATGCAGTGTTTCCTTGATTGAATTAGCTCTCACACCAATATTTGCATCTAGAGCCTTTGCATTGAGGGCTATCTGAAAACGGCTGTGGCGCTGAAGTTGCCTGTGAATGTGGAGTTGGTGGCCTGTGAAACCCGCATGTGGAGCATTCGTTTTTGTCGGATGCTTTACCAGGTTCATTCCTAGATAATGCACTCAAAGGGCACTAAGCATAGAGTGTGAAAACTGAGTTTCCTTGAGAGCTGCTTGTAAGCCTGATGGTGTGTGAAGTTAGTGAGCCAAATGGAGTTGTTCTCCCACAAGAACCACTCGGCTGATCCTTCTTCAATATAGCCTTCACCAACATGCATTGTTTCCTTGATTGAATTAGCTCTCACACCAATATTTGCGTCTAGAGCCTTTGCATTGAGGGCTATCTGAAAACGGCTGTGGCGCTGAAGCTGCCTGAGAATGTGGAGTTGGTGGCATGTGAAACCTGCTTGTGGAGCATTCGTTTGTGTGGGATGCTCACCAAGCTTCTTTTCAGTCCTAGGCACTCAAAGGGCACTAAGCATAGAATGTGAAAACTGAGTTTCCTTGAGAGCTGCTTGGAAGCCTGATGGTGTGTGAAGTTAGTGAGCTAAATGGAGTTGTTCTCCCACAAGAACCACTCGGCTGATCCTTCTTCAATATGCCCTTCACCAACATGCAGTGTTTCCTTGATTGAATTAGCTCTCACACCAATATTTGCGTCTAGAGCCTTTGCATTGAGGGCTATCTGAAAACGGCTGTGGCGCTGAAGTTGCCTGAGAATGTGGAGTTGGTGGCATGTGAAACCCGCATGTGGAGCATTCGTTTGTGTGGGATGCTCTACCAGGTTCAATCCTAGATAATGCACTCAAAGGGCACTAAGCATAGAGTGTGAAAATTGAGTTTCCTTGAGAGCTGCTTGGAAGACTGATGGTGTGAGAAGCTGGTGAGCCAAATGGAGTTGTTCTCCCACAAGAACCACTCGGCTGATCCTTCTTCTATACGCCCTTCACCAACATGCAGTGTTTCCTTGATTGAATTAGCTCTCACACCAACATTTGCGTCTAGAGCCTTTGCATTGAGGGCTATCTGAAAACCGCTGTGGCACTGAGGTTGCCTGAGATGTGGAGTTGGTGGCATGTGAAACCCGCATTTGGAGCATTCGTTTGTGTGGGATGCTCTACCAGGTTCAATCCTAGATAATGCACTCAAAGGGCACTAAGCATAGAGTGTGAAAACTGAGTTTCCTTGAGAGCTGCTTGGAAGCCTGATGGTGTGTGAAGTTAGTGAGCCAAATGGAGTTGTTCTCCCACAAGAACCACTCGCCTGATCCTTCTTCAATATGTCCTTCACCAACATGCAATGTTCCTTGATTGAATTAGCTCTCACACCAATATTTGCGTCTAGATACTTTGCATTGAGGGCTATCTGAAAATGGCTGTGGCGCTGAAGTTGCCTGAGAATGTGGAGTTGGTGGCATGTGAAACCCGCATGTGGAGCATTCGTTTGTGTGGGATGCTCACCAAGCTTCATTTCAGTCCTAGGCACTCAAACGGCACTAAGCATAGAGTGTGAAAACTGAGTTTCCTTGAGAGCTGCTTGGAAGCCTGATGGTGTGTGAAGTTAGTGAGCCAAATGGAGTTGTTCTCCCACAAGAACCACTCGGCTGATCCTTCTTCAATATGCCCTTCACCAACATGCAGTGTTCCCTTGATTGAATTAGCTCTCACACCAATATTTGCGTCTAGAGCCTTTGCATTGAGGGCTATCTGAAAACGGCTGTGGCGCTGAAGTTGCCTGAGAATGTGGAGTTGGTGGCATGTGAAACCCGCATGTGGAGCATTCGTTTGTGTGGGATGCTCTACAAAGTTTATTCCTGGATAATTCACTCAAAGGGCACTAAGCATAGAGTGTGAAAACTGAGTTTCCTTGAGAGTTGCATGGAAGCCTGGTGGTGTGTGAAGTTAGTGATCCAAATGGAGTTGTTCTCCCACAAGAACCACTCGGCTGATCCTTCTTCAATATGCCCTTCACCAACATGCAGTGTTTCCTTGATTGAATTAGCTCTCACACCAATATTTGCGTCTAGAGCCTTTGCATTGAGGGCTATCTGAAAACGGCTGTTGCGCTGAAGTTGCCTGAGAATGTGGAGTTGGTGGCATGTGAAACCCGCATGTGGAGCATTCGTTTGTGTGAGATGCTCACCAAGCTTCATTTCAGTCCTAGGCACTCAAAGGGCACTAAACATAGAGTGTGAAAACTGAGTTTCCTTGAGAGCTGCTTGGAAGCCTGATGGTGTGTGAAGTTAGTGAGCCAAATGGAGTTGTTCTCCCACAAGAACCACTCAGCTGATCCTTCTTCAATATGTGCTCCACCAACATGCAGTGTTCCCTTGATTGAATTAGCTCTCACACCAATATTTGCGTCTAGAGCCTTTGCATTGAGGGCTATCTGAAAAAGGCTGTGGCGCTGAAGTTGCCTGTGAATGTGGAGTTGGTGGCATGTGAAACCCGCATGTGGAGCATTCGTTTGTGTGGGATGCTTATCTGGTTCAATCGTAGATAATGCACTCAAAGGGCACTAAGCATAGAGTGTGGAAACTGAGTTTCCTTGAGAGTTGCTTGGAAGCCTGGTGGTGTGTGAAGTTAGTGAGCCAAATGGAGTTGTTCTCCCACAAGAACCACTCGGCTGATCCTTCTTCAATATGCCCTTCACCAACATGCAGTGTTTCCTTGATTGAATTAGCTCTCACACAAATATTTGCGTCTAGAGCCTTTGCATTGAGGGCTATCTGAAAACGGCTGTGGCGCTGAAGTGGCCTGTGAATCTGGAATTGGTGGCATGTTAAACCCGCATGTGGAGCATTCGTTTGTGTGGGATGCTCACCAAGCTTCATTTCAGTCCTAGGCACTCAAAGGGCACTAAGCATAGAGTGTGAAAACTGAGTTTCCTTGAGAGCTGCTTGGAAGCCTGGTGGTGTGTGAAGTTAGTGAGCCAAATGGAGTTGTTCTCCCACAAGAACCACTCGGCTGATCCTTCTTCAATATGCCCTTCACCAACATGCAGTGTTTCCTTGATTGAATTAGCTCTCACACCAATGTTTGCGTCTAGAGCCTTTGCATTGAGGGCTATCTGAAAACGGCTGTGGCGCTGAAGTTGCCTGAGAATGTGGAGTTTTTGGCATGTGAAACCCGCATGTGGAGCATTCGTTTGTGTGGGATGCTCACCAAGCTTCATTTCAGTCCTAGGCACTCAAAGGGCACTAAACATAGAGTGTGAAAACTGAGTTTCCTTGAGAGCTGCTTGGAAGCCTGATGGTGTGTGAAGTTAGTGAGCCAAATGGAGTTGTTCTCCCACAAGAACCACTCGGCTGATCCTTCTTCAATATGTGCTCCACCAACATGCAGTGTTCCCTTGATTAAATTAGCTCTCACACCAATATTTGCGTCTAGAGCCTTTGCATTGAGGGCTATCTGAAAACGGCTGTGGCGCTGAAGTTGCCTGTGAATGTGGAGTTGGTGGCATGTGAAACCCGCATGTGGAGCATTGGTTTGTGTGGGATGCTTATCTGGTTCAATCGTAGATAATGCACTCAAAGGTCACTAAGCATAGAGTGTGAAAACTGAGTTTCCTTGAGAGTTGCTTGGAAGCCTGATGGTGTGTGAAGTTAGTGAGCCAAATGGAGTTGTTCTCCCACCAGAACCACTTGGCTGATCCTTCTTCAATATGCCCTTCACCAACATGCAGTGTTTCCTTGATTGAATTAGCTCTCACACCAATATTTGCGTCTAGAGCCTTTGCATTGAGGGCTATCTGAAAACGGCTGTGGCGCTGAAGTTGCCTGTGAATGTGGAGTTGGTGGCATGTGAAACCCGCATGTGGAGCATTCATTTGTGTGGGATGCTCTACCAGGTTCATTCCTAGATAATGCACTCAAAGGTCACTAAGCATAGAGTGTGAAAACTGAGTTTCCTTGAGAGCTGCTTGGAAGCCTGATGGTGTGTGAAGTTAGTGAGCCAAATGGAGTTGTTCTCCCACAAGAACCACTCGGCTGATCCTTCTTCAATATGCCCTTCACCAACATGCAGTGTTTCCTTGATTGAATTAGCTCTCACACCAATATTTGCGTCTAGAGCCTTTGCATGGAGGACTATCTGAAAACGGCTGTGGCGCTGAAGTTGCCTGTGAATGTGGAGTTGGTGGCATGTGAAACCCGCATGTGGAGCATTCGTTTGTGTGGGATGCTCTACCAAGTTTATTTCTAGATAATTCACTCAAAGGGCACTAAGCATAGAGTGTGAAAACTGAGTTTCCTTGAGAGCTGCTTGGAAGCCTGATGGTGTGTGAAGTTAGTGAGCCAAATGGAGTTGTTCTCCCACAAGAACCACTCGGCTGATCCTTCTTCAATATGTGCTCCACCAACATGCAGTGTTCCCTTGATTAAATTAGCTCTCACACCAATATTTGCGTCTAGAGCCTTTGCATTGAGGGCTATCTGAAAACGGCTGTGGCGCTGAAGTTGCCTGTGAATGTGGAGTTGGTAGCATGTGAAACCCGCATGTGGAGCATTCGTTTATGTGGGATGCTTATCTGGTTCAATCGTAGATAATGCACTCAAAGGTCACTAAGCATAGAGTGTGAAAACTGAGTTTCCTTGAGAGTTGCTTGGAAGCCTGATGGTGTGTGAAGTTAGTGAGCCAAATGGAGTTGTTCTCCCACCAGAACCACTTGGCTGATCCTTCTTCAATATGCCCTTCACCAACATACAGTGTTTCCTTGATTGAATTAGCTCTCACACCAATATTTGCGTCTAGAGCCTTTGCATTGAGGGCTATCTGAAAACGGCTGTGGCGCTGAAGTTGCCTGTGAATGTGGAGTTGGTGGCATGTGAAACCCGCATGTGGAGCATTCGTTTGTGTGGGATGCTCTACCTGGTTCATTCCTAGATAATGCACTCAAAGGTCACTAAGCATAGAGTGTGAAAACTGAGTTTCCTTGAGAGCTGCTTGGAAGCCTGATGGTGTGTGAAGTTAGTGAGCCAAATGGAGTTGTTCTCCCACAAGAACCACTCGGCTGATCCTTCTTCAATATGCCCTTCACCAACATGCAGTGTTTCCTTGATTGAATTAGCTCTCACACCAATATTTGCGTCTAGAGCCTTTGCATGGAGGACTATCTGAAAACGGCTGTGGCGCTGAAGTTGCCTGTGAATGTGGAGTTGGTGGCATGTGAAACCCGCATGTGGAGCATTCGTTTGTGTGGGATGCTCTACCAAGTTTATTTCTAGATAATTCACTCAAAGGGCACTAAGCATAGAGTGTGAAAACTGAGTTTCCTTGAGAGCTGCTTGGAAGCCTGATGGTGTGTGAAGTTAGTGAGCCAAATGGAGTTGTTCTCCCACAAGAACCACTCGGCTGATCCTTCTTCAATATGCCCTTCACCAACATGCAGTGTTTCCTTGATTGAATTAGCTCTCACACCAATATTTGCGTCTAGAGCCTTTGCATTGAGGGCTATCTGAAAACGGCTGTGGCGCTGAAGTTGCCTGTGAATGTGGAGTTGGTGGCATGTGAAACCCGCATGTGGAGCATTCGTTTGTGTGGGATGCTTATCTGGTTCAATCGTAGATAATGCACTCAAAGGGCCCTAAGCATAGAGTGTGAAAACTGAGTTTCCTTGAGAGTTGCTTGGAAGCCTGATGGTGTGTGAAGTTAGTGAGCCAAATGGAGTTGTTCTCCCACAAGAACCACTCGGCTGATCCTTCTTCAATATGCCCTTCACCAACATGCAGTGTTTCCTTGATTGAATTAGCTCTCACACCAATATTTGCGTCTAGAGCCTTTGCATTGAGGGCTATCTGAAAACGGCTGTGGCGCTGAAGTTGCCTGTGAATGTGAAGTTGGTGGCATGTGAAACCCGCATGTGGAGCATTCGTTTGTGTGGGATACTCTACCAGGTTCATTCCCAGATAATTCACTCAAAGGGCACTAAGCATAGAGTGTGAAAACTGAGTTTCCTTGAGAGCTGCTTGGAAGCCTGATGGTGTGTGAAGTTAGTGAGCCAAATGGAGTTGTTCTCCCACAAAAACCACTCAGCTGATCCTTCTTCAATATGCCCTTCACCAACATGCAGTGTTTCCTTGATTGAATTAGCTCTCACACCAATATTTGCGTCTAGAGCCTTTGCATTGAGGGCTATCTGAAAACGGCTGTGGCGCTGAAGTTGCCTGTGAATGTGGAGTTGGTGGCATGTGAAACCCGCATGTGGAGCATTCGTTTGTGTGGGATGCTTATCTGGTTCAATTGTAGATAATGCACTCAAAGGTCACTAAGCATAGAGTGTGAAAACTGAGTTTCCTTGAGAGTTGCTTGGAAGCCTGGTGGTGTGTGAAGTTAGTGAGCCAAATGGAGTTGTTCTCCCACCAGAACCACTTGGCTGATCCTTCTTCAATATGCCCTTCACCAACATACAGTGTTTCCTTGATTGAATTAGCTCTCACACCAATATTTGCGTCTAGAGCCTTTGCATTGAGGGCTATCTGAAAACGGCTGTGGCGCTGAAGTTGCCTGTGAATGTGGAGTTGGTGGCATGTGAAACCCGCATGTGGAGCATTCGTTTGTGTTGGATGCTCTACCAGGTTCATTCCTAGATAATGCACTCAAAGGGCACTAACCATAGAGTGTGAAAACTGAGTTTCCTTGAGAGCTGCTTGGAAGCCTGATGGTGTGTGAAGTTAGTGAGCCAAATGGAGTTGTTCTCCCACAAGAACCACTCGGCTGATCCTTCTTCAATATGCCCTTCACCAACATGCAGTGTTTCCTTGATTGAATTAGCTCTCACACCAATATTTGCGTCTAGAGCCTTTGCATGGAGGACTATCTGAAAACGGTTGTGGCGCTGAAGTTGCCTGTGAATGTGGAGTTGGTGGCATGTGAAACCCGCATGTGGAGCATTCGTTTGTGTGGGATGCTTATCTGGTTCAATCGTAAATAATGCACTCAAAGGGCACTAAGCATAGAGTGTGAAAACTGAGTTTCCTTGAGAGCTGCTTGGAAGCCTGATGGTGTGTGAAGTTAGTGAGCCAAATGGAGTTGTTCTCCCACAAGAACCACTCGGCTGATCCTTCTTCAATATGCCCTTCACAAACATGCAGTGTTTCCTTGATTGAATTAGCTCTCACACCAATATTTGCGTCTAGAGCCTTTGCATTGAGGGCTATCTGAAAACGGCTGTGGCGCTGAAGTTGCCTGAGAATGTGGAGTTTTTGGCATGTGAAACCCGCATGTGGAGCATTCGTTTGTGTGGGATGCTCACCAAGCTTCATTTCAGTCCTAGGCACTCAAAGGGCACTAAACATAGAGTGTGAAAACTGAGTTTCCTTGAGAGCTGCTTGGAAGCCTGATGGTGTGTGAAGTTAGTGAGCCAAATGGAGTTGTTCTCCCACAAGAACCACTCGGCTGATCCTTCTTCAATATGCCCTTCACCAACATGCAGTGTTTCCTTGATTGAATTAGCTCTCACACCAATATTTGCGTCTAGAGCCTTTGCATTGAGGGCTATCTGAAAACGGCTGTGGCGCTGAAGTTGCCTGTGAATGTGGAGTTGGTGGCATGTGAAACCCGCATGTGGAGCATTCGTTTGTGTGGGATGCTTATCTGGTTCAATCGTAGATAATGCACTCAAAGGGCACTAAGCATAGAGTGTGAAAACTGAGTTTCCTTGAGAGCTGCTTGGAAGCCTGGTGGTGTGTGAAGTTAGTGAGCCAAATGGAGTTGTTCTCCCACAAGAACCACTCGGCTGATCCTTCTTCAATATGCCCTTCACCAACATGCAGTGTTTCCTTGATTGAATTAGCTCTCACACCAATATTTGCGTCTAGAGCCTTTGCATTGAGGGCTATCTGAAAACGGCTGTGGCGCTGAAGTTGCCTGAGAATGTGGAGTTTTTGGCATGTGAAACCCGCATGTGGAGCATTCGTTTGTGTGGGATGCTCTACCAAGTTTATTCCTGGATAATGCACTCAAAGGGCACTAAGCATAGAGTGTGAAAACGGAGTTTCCTTGAGAGCTGCTTGGAAGCCTGATGGTGTGTGAAGTTAGTGAGCCAAATGGAGTTGTTCTCCCACAAGAACCACTCGGCTGATCCTTCTTCAATATGCCCTTCACCAACATGCAGTGTTTCCTTGATTGAATTAGCTCTCACACCAATATTTGCGTCTAGAGCCTTTGCATTGAGGGCTATCTGAAAACGGCTGTGGCGCTGAAGTTGCCTGAGAATGTGAAGTTGGTGGCATGTGAAACCCGCATGTGGAGCATTCGTTTGTGTGGGATGCTCACCAAGCTTCATTTCCAGTACTAGGCACTCAAAGGACACTAAGCATAGAGTGTGAAAACTGAGTTTCCTTGAGAGCTGCTTGCAAGCCTGATGGTGTGTGAAGTTAGTGAGCCAAATGGAGTTATTCTCCCACAAGAACCACTCCGCTGATCCTTCTTTAATATGCCCTTCACCAACATGCAGTGTTTCCTTGATTGAATTAGCTCTCACACCAATATTTGCGTCTAGAGCCTTTGCATTGAGGGCTATCTGAAAATGGCTGTGGCGCTGTAGTTGCCTGTGAATGTGAAGTTGGTGGCATGTGAAACCCGCATGTGGAGCATTCGTTTGTGTGGGATGCTCACCAAGCTTCATTTCAGTCCTAGGCACTCAAAGGGCACTAAGCATAGAGTGTGAAAACTGAGTTTCCTTGAGAGCTGCTTGGAAGCCTAATGGTGTGTGAATTTAGTGAGCCAAGTGGAGTTGTTCTCCCACAAGAACCACTCGGCTGATCCTTCTTCAATATGCCCTTCACCAACATGCAGTGTTTCCTTGATTGAATTAGCTCTCACACCCATATTTGCGTCTAGAGCCTTTGCATTGAGGGCTATCTGAAAACGGCTGTGGCGCTGAAGTTGCCAGTGAATGTGGAGTTGGTGGCATGTGAAACCCGCATGTGGAGCATTCGTTTGTGTGGGATACTCTACCAAGTTTTTTCCTGGATAAATCACTCAAAGGGCACTAAGCATAGAGTGTGAAAACTGAGTTTCCTTGAGAGCTGCTTGGAAGCCTGGTGGTGTGTGAAGTTAGTGAGCCAAATGGAGTTGTTCTCCCACAAGAACCACTCGGCTGATCCTTCTTCAATATGCCCTTCACCAACATGCAGTGTTTCCTTGATTGAATTAGCTCTCACACCAATATTTGCGTCTAGAGCCTTTGCATTGAGGGCTATCTGAAAACGGCTGTGGCGCTGAAGTTGCCTGAGAATGTGGAGTTTTTGGCATGTGAAACCCGCATGTGGAGCATTCGTTTGTGTGGGATGCTCTACCAAGTTTATTCCTGGATAATGCACTCAAAGGGCACTAAGCATAGAGTGTGAAAACGGAGTTTCCTTGAGAGCTGCTTGGAAGCCTGATGGTGTGTGAAGTTAGTGAGCCAAATGGAGTTGTTCTCCCACAAGAACCACTCGGCTGATCCTTCTTCAACATGCCCTTCACCAACATGTAGTGTTTCCTTGATTGAATTAGCTCTCACACCAATATTTGCGTCTAGAGCCTTTGTATTGAGGGCTATCTGAAAACGGCTGTGGCGCTGAAGTTGCCTGTGAATGTGGAGTTGGTGGCATGTGAAACCCGCATGTGGAGCATTCGTTTGTGTGGGATGCTCACCTAACTTCATTTCAGTCCTTGGCGCTAAAAAGGGCACTAAGCATAGAGTGTGAAAACTGAATTTGTTTTTTGGGTCTTGATTTCTACTGCATTTGGAGTCTTTTTTAGGAAGTGATGGCCTACCCCTAATGTTGCAGTGTGTTTCCAACATTTTCTTCCAAAAGTTTGAAGGTTTCTGGATATAGGTTTAAATCTTTTATCCATTTGGATTTGATCTTTGTATATTGTGAAAGATGTGTATTATCTTTTTTGTTTCTGCATGCTATCACCAGTTGTCCCAACAGCATTTATTGAACAGACCTTCCCATTTGCCTGTGTTGTCGTTTGTCTTTTTGTCAAAGATTATTTGGCTGTATTTCTGTGGTTCCCCATCTGGTGTTTCTATTCTGCTCCATTGATCTTCTTCTCTATTTTTTTTGCCAGTACCAGGCTGTTTTGATAACTACTGCCCTATAGTATGTCCAGAGGTCCGGAACTGTGATTCCCCCTGCTAACTTCCTGTTCTTGAGAATGGTTCTAGCTATTCGTGTTTTTTTGTGTTTCCATATGAACCTTTGAATCATTGTTTCCAGATCTGTGAAGAATGTTTTGGGCAATTTGATTGGGATTGCGTTGAATGTATATATTGCTTTTGGCAGTATAGACATTTTAATGATATTGATTTTACCTATCCAGGAGCATGCGATGTTGCTCCATCTTTCTAGATCTTGTTCAATTTCTTTTTTAGTAGTTTGTAGTTTTCTTCAAATAGGTCTTCTACATTTTTGGTTAGGTTAATTCCCAGATACTTCATGCTTTCCTTTGTTACTTTGAATGGTATCTTGCTGGTTAGATCTTTTTCCAATTTGGGGCTATTTGCATACACTATGGCTGTTGATTTTTGTTCATTAATTTTGTACCCTGCCACTCTACCAAACTCCTCGTACAAGTTCTAGCAGTCTCTGTATTGAGTCTCTTGGCTCTTCTACATAAAGAATCATATCATCTGCGTATAGTGAAAGCTTGACTTCTTCGTTTCCCATTTGAATTCCTCTGATTTCTTTTTCTTGTCTTATGGCCTCAGCGAGTACCTCTAGAACTATGTTGAATAGCAGCGGAGAAAGCGGACATCCCTGTCTTGTTCCAGATCTCAGTGGGAAGGGTTCCAGCTTTTCCTCCATTCAGTATGATGCTGGCATTGGGTTTTTCATATTATTGCTTTGATTATGTTGTGGATTTTTCCATCTATGCCTACCTTGGTTGGAGTCTTTAGCAGGAAGTTGTGCTGGATTTTGTCGAAAGCTTTTTCTGCATCTATTGATACTATCATGTGATTCTTGTTTTTCAGTTTTTGGATGTGGTGTACCACATTTATGGATTTCCGAATGTTGAACCATCCCTGCATTCCAGGGATGAATCCTACTTGATCTGGATGAATGATCTGTCTGATGTGATTTTGAATTCTGTTGGCTAGGATTTTGTTGAGAATCTTAGCATCAATGTTCATCAAAGAGATAGGTCTGTAGTTTTCTTTCTCTGTAGGGTCTCTGCCCGGTTTTGGGATTAAGGTAATGTTGGCTTCATAGAATGAGTTTGGAAGGGTTGCTTCCTTTTCTATTGTTTTGAAGAGTTTGTAGAGGATTGGGGTTAGTTCTGTTCGGAATGTTTTGTAGAATTCTGGAGTGAAGCCGTCTGGGCCTGGCTTTTCTTTGTTGGGAGGTCTTTAATCACTGATTCAATCTCTGCTTCAGTTATGGGTTTGTTCAGGTTGATTGTTGCCTCTGGGCTAAGTTTTGGCAGGTTGTGTGAGTCTAAGAACTTTTCCATTTCTTGGTGGTCTTCTGATTTGTTGGAGTACAGTGCTTTGTAGTAATTTCTGATTATGTTCTTAATGGTTGTAATGTCTGTTGTTATGTTGCCTTTTTCATCTTTGATGCTGTTAATTCTTGCTTTCTCTTGTTTTTTCTTTGTCAGACGGGCCAGCGGGGTGTCTATTTTGTTTATCTTTTCAAGAAAACCAGCTTTTTGATTCGTTGATTTTGTGTATGTTTTTTTTTTTATTTCTATCTGTTTGATTTCCTCCCTTGTTTTGATGATTTCTTGTTTCCTGTTGTGTGTGGGGCTCATCTGCTGCTGCTTTTCCAATTCCTGGAGGTGTGTGGTTAGTTCCTGTATTTGGCGACTTTCTTGGGCCTTGACATGAGCTCCAATTGCAATGAGTTTACCCCGTAGCACTGCTTTGGCAGTGTCCCACAAGTTTTGGAATGTTGTATCAGAGTTTTCATTGGTTTCCATAAATTTTTTGATCTCATCTTTAATTTCTTCCCTGACCCATTGTTCGTTTAATAGCATATTGTTCAACCTCCAAGAGATTCTGTATTTCCTTGGGCATTTTGAATTGCTGATTTCCAGTTTCATTCCGTGGTGGTCTGAGAGGGTACATGGTATGATTCCTATCTTTTTGAAGTTATTTAGATTTGCTTTGTGTCCTATCATGTGGTCGATCCTGGAGAAGGTGCCATGCACTGCTGAAAAAAATGTATAATCTGTGGTCTTAGGATAAAAAATTCTATAAATGTCTACCAAGTCTAGTTGTTCTAATGTTTGTACGAGCTCTGTTGTTTCTTTGTTGAGTTTTTGTTTTGTTGATCTGTCTATAGTTGTTAGCGGGGTGTTAAGATCACCCACTATTATTGTGTGTGTATCTATGTCTCCCTTTAAGTCTGTAAGTAGTTGCTTCACGAAGCTAGGCTCATTGGAGTTAGGTGCATATATGTTCACGATTGTAATTACTTCTTGATGGATCAGTCCCTTCACCAATATATAATGTCCTTCTCTGTCCTTTTTGATGTCTGTCAGCTTGAAGTCTAGGTCATCTGAGATTAGAACAGCTACCCCAGCCTTTTTTTCTCGTCCATTGGCATAAAATGTCTTTTTCCATCCTTTCACTTTAAATTTCTTACAGGATTTTCTGGTTAGATGTGTCTCTTGTAGGCAACATATAGTTGGGTGCTGTTTGATGATCCATTCCGTTAATCTATGCCTTTTGATTGGTGAGTTTAAGCCATTTGTGTTTAGAGATAATATTGAGAGGAATTGGTTTTGGGTTGCCATGAGTGTAAGTGTGTAAGTGTGTATTTGCGACTATTAGAGTTTCTGATTGGTTGACTTTTCTTGTATGGATTTTAGTGGGGAGGTCTTCCCATTTGCCATCTTTGATTTTGGTTTGTATTTTTTCTTTCTGGGTTTAGCACCTTCCTGAGGAGATTTTCCAGAGCTGGTTTCGTGTTGATGTATTCTTCGAGTTTCTCTTTACTGTTGAAGTATTTGATTTCATTCTCAAATATAAATGAGAGCTTTGCTGGGTACATTATTCTTGGTTGGCAGTTGTTTTGTTTCAGGATTTGATAGGTTTTACCCCATTCTCTCCTTGCTTGGAGCGTTTCTTCTGATAGGTCGGCTGTGATCCTGATTTCCCTTCCCCTGAAAGTAATCTTATCCTTTTTTCTTACTTGTCTTAGAATGGTTTCCTTGTATTCACTTGAAGGTAGCTTGAGGACCACATGTCTGGGAGACAATTTGTTTGGGTCGTGTCTACTGGGGGTTCTTTGTCCTTCCTGGATTTGTGCTGGATTTATATTTCCAGTATTCTGGAAGTTCTCCTGTATTATTTCATTGAGCACCCATTGCAAGCCTGTCTCCTTTTCCACTCCTTCGGGAAGGCCTATTATTCTAATATTTGATTTTTTGAGGTTGTCTTTCATTTCCTGTATGGACCTATTGGCTTTCTCTAGATTTGTCTCCAACTGTTTGATGAGCTGCTGCCTTTCATTCTGATTATCTTCCAATTCTGATATTCTGTCCTCTGCTGTGTTCATTCTGTTGGTTAGGCTTTCAATTTTGTGCTCTATATCGAGGATTCCCTTTTTGACTTGATTTATTTCTGCAGTGATATGGTTTTCGAATGCCTTAGACTCAGACCTCATCAAACTAAGAAGCTTCTGTACAGCTAGAGAAACAATCAACAAAGTAAAAAGGCAACCCACAGAATGGGAGAAGATCTTCGCACACGACTTAGGTGATAGAGGGCTGATCTCCAGAATATACAAAGATCTACAAAACAACCAAAATGTCAAAACAAACAAGCCACTCAAGAAATGGGCATGGGAAATGGGCAAACACTTCACAAAGGAACAAACCCAAATGGCAAATAAACATACGAAAAAATGCTCAAGTTCCCTGGCAATAAGGGAAATCCAAATTAAAACATCAATGAGGTACCACCTAACACCAGTAAGACTGGCCCACATGAATAAATGCACCAACAACACTTGTTGGCGAGGATGCGGGGAAAAGGGAACCCTACTCCACTGCTGGTGGGGCTGCAGGCTGGTACAGCCTCTATGGAAATCAGTATGGAGAACATTCAAACAACTCAAATACAACATACCGTATGACCCGGCAATAGCACTCCTAGGAATATATCCAGAACACTTGTTTTATGAGAAACCAACATGCACTCCTATGTTCATAGCAGCACAATCAGTAATTGCAAAAACATGGAAGCAGCCAAAATGCCCATCAACAGAGGATTGGATAAGAAAGCTATGGTTCATCTACTCCATGGAATACTACTCAACTATTAAAAAAAACAAAATGCAGTTCTTTGTGGCCAAATGGGCCAAACTGGAAACCATAATGCTAAGGGAAATGAGCCAATCACAAAAGGTTAAATACCACATGTTTGCCTTAATTTAAGATGATATGATCTTATGTATAACATGTTATGTTTTGAATGTTATATGTTGTGTATAAACTAAAATTGAAATGTCAATGAGGTGGTCACAGAAGGTGGCTGGGAACTCGCATTTACATTTAACATATTGGTTACTCAATACTATGTCAATTAATTCCATGGTGATGTAAACTATTGCTGATGGTATGTTGGAGCTTTTAATTGATCGGGATGATAGTCTGCTGGCTCTGTCTTCAGACCAGAGAGTGTATACCTAAGAAGCCGTTCAACTTGACTGGACAATAAGATGCTGGACTCTATGAATGGTATATGCTTGCAATGGGGGAAACTCAACTGAACTTGAACTGTGTTTATGCAACAAGGTAGAGGAATCCACCATGGAGGGAGGGTCTGGGGAGGGGTGGGAAGAATCCCAGTACCTATCAAACTGTGTCACATAATACAATGTAATTAATGAATTTAAAATAAAATTAAAAAAAAAAAAGAAAACTGAGTTTCCTTGAGAGCTGCTAGGAAGCCTGATGGTGTGTGAAGTTAGTGAGCCAAATGGAGTTGTTCTCCCACAAGAACCACTCGGCTGATCCTTCTTCAATATGCCCTTCACCAACATGCAGTGTTTCCTTGATTGAATTAGCTCTCACACCAATATTTGCGTCTAGAGCCTTTGCATTGAGGGCTATCTGAAAACGGCTGTGGCGCTGAAGTTGCCTGTGAATGTGGAGTTGGTGGCGTGTGAAACCCGCATGTGGAGCATTCGTTTGTGTGGGATGCTCTACCAGGTTCAATCCTAGATAATGCACTCAAAGGGCACTAAGCATAGAGTGTGAAAACTGAGTTTCCTTGAGAGCTGCTTGGAAGCCTGATGGTGTGTGAAGTTAGTGAGCCAAATGGAGTTGTTCTCCCACAAGAACCATTCAGCTGATCCTTCTTCAATATGCCCTTCACCAACATGCAGTGTTTCCTTGATTGAATTAGCTCTCACACCAATATTTGCGTCTAGAGCCATTGCATTGAGGGCTATCTGAAAACGGCTGTGGCGCTGAAGTTGCCTGTGAATGTGGAGTTGGTGGCATGTGAAACCCGCATGTGGAGCATTTGTTTGTGTGGGATGCTCACCAAGCATCATTTCAGTCCTAGGCACTAAAAGGGCACTTCTTTGTTTGGTATACGCTTGCAATGGGGAAATCTCAACTGAACTTGAGCTGTGGTTATGCAACAAGGTGGAGGAATCCACCATGGTGGGAGGGTTTGGGGAGGGGTGGGGAAAACCCAAGTATCTATGTAACTGTGTCACATAATACAATGTAATTACTGAAGATAAATAATAAATAATTAAAAAAAATGAGTTTCCTTGAGAGCTGCTTGGAAGCCTGATGGTGTGTGAAGTTAGTGAGCCAAATGGAGTTGTTCTCCCACAAGAACCACTCGGCTGATCATTCTTCAATATGCCCTTCACCAACATGCAGTGTTTCCTTGATTGAATTAGCTCTCACACCAATATTTGCGTCTTGAGCCTTTGCATTGTGGGCTATCTGAAAACGGCTGTGGTGCTGAAGTTGCCTGTGAATGTGGAGTTGGTGGCATGTGAAACCCGCATGTGGAGCATTGGTTTGTGTGGGATGCTCTACCTGGTTCAATCCTAGATAATGCACTCAAAGGGCACTAAGCATAGAGTGTGGAAACTGAGTTTCCTTTAGAGCTGCTTGGAAGCCTGACGGTGTGTGAAGTTAGTGAGCCAAATATGGTTTTTCTCCCAAAAGAACCACTCGGCTGATACTTCTTCAATATGCCCTTCACCAACATACAGTGTTTCCTTGATTGAATTAGCTCTCACACCAATATTTGCGTCTAGAGCCTTTGCATTGAGGGCTATCTGAAAATGGCTGTGGCGCTGAAGTTGCCTGTGAAAGTGCAGTTGGTGGCATGTGAAACCCGCATGTGGAGCATTCGTTTGTGTGGGATGCTCACCAAGCTTCATTTCAGTCCTAGGCACTCAAAGGGCACTAAGCATAGAGTGTGAAAATTGAGTTTCCTTGAGAGCTGCTTGGAAGCCTGATGGTGTGTGAAGTTAGTGAGCCAAATGGAGTTATTCTCCCACAAGAACCACTCGGCTGATCCTTCTTCAATATGCCCTTCACCAACATGCAGTGTTTCCTTGATTGAATTAGCTCTCACACCAATATTTGCGTCTAGAGCCTTTGCATTGAGGGCTATCTGAAAATGGCTGTGGCGCTGAAGTTGCCTGAGAATGTGGAGTTGGTGGCATGTGAAACCCGCATGTGGAGCATTCGTTTCTGTGGGATGCTCCACTAGGTTTATTCCTAGATAATGCACTCAAAGGGCACTAAGCATAGAGTGTGAAAACTGAGTTTCCTTGAGAGCTGCTTGGAAGGCTGATGCTGTGTGAAGTTAGTGAGCCAAATGGAGTTGTTCTCCCACAAGAACCACTCGGCTGATCCTTCTTCAATATGCCCTTCACCAACATGCAGTGTTTCCTTGATTGAATTAGCTCTCACACCAATATTTGCTTCTAGAGCCTTTGCATTGAGGGCTATCTGAAAATGGTTGTGGCGTTGAAGTTGCCTGTGAATGTGGAGTTGGTGGCATGTGAAACCCGCATGTGGAGCATTCGTTTGTGTGGGATGCTCACCAAGGTTCATTTCAGTCCTAGTCACTCAAAGGGCACTAAGCATAGAGTGTGAAAACTGAGTTTCCTTGAGAGCTGCTTGGAAGCCTGATGGTGTGTGAAGTTAGTGAGCCAAATGGAGTTGTTCTCCCACAAGAACCACTCGGCTGATCCTTCTTCAATATGCCCTTCACCAACATGCAGTGTTTCTTTGATTGGATTAGCTCTCACACCAATATTTGCGTCTAGAGCCTTTGCATTGAGGGCTATCTGAAAATGGTTGTGGCGCTGAAGTTGCCTGTGAATGTGGAGTTGGTGGCATGTGAAACCCGCATGTGGAGCATTCGTTTGTGTGGGATGCTCTACCAGGTTCATTCCTAGATAATGCACTCAAAGGGCACTAAGCATAGAGTGTGAAAACTGAGTTTCCTTGACAGCTGCTTGGAAGCCTGATGGTGTGTGAAGTTAGTGAGCCAAATGGAGTTGTTCTCCCACAAGAACCACTCGGCTGATCCTTCTTCAATATGCCCTTCACCAACATGCAGTGTTTCTTTGATTGGATTAGCTCTCACACCAATATTTGCGTCTAGATCCTTTGCATTGAGGGCTATCTGAAAATGGTTGTGGCGCTGAAGTTGCCTGTGAATGTGGAGTTGGTGGCATGTGAAACCCGCATGTGGAGCATTCCTTTGTGTGGGATGCTCTACCAGGTTCATTCCTAGATAATGCACTCAAAGGGCACTAAGCATAGAGTGTGAAAACTGAGTTTCCTTGACAGCTGCTTGGAAGCCTGATGGTGTGTGAAGTTAGTGAGCCAATTGGGTTTGTTCTCCCACAAGAACCACTCGGCTGATCCTTCTTCAATATGCCCTTCACCAACATACAGTGTTTCCTTGATTGAATTAGCTCTCAACCAATATTTGCGTCTACAGCCTTTGCATTGAGGGCTATCTGAAAATGGTTGTGGCGCTGAAGTTGCCTGTGAATGTGGAGTTGGTGGCATGTGAAACCCGCATGTGGAGCATTCGTTTGTGTGGAATGCTCTACCAGGTTCATTCCTAGATAATGCACTCAAAGGGCACTAAGCATAGAGTGTGAAAACTGAGTTTCCTTGAGAGCTGCTAGGAAGCCTGATGGTGTGTGAAGTTAGTGAGCCAAATGGAGTTGTTCTCCCTCAAGAACCACTCGGCTGATCCTTCTTCAATATGCCCTTCACCAACATGCAGTGTTTCCTTGATTGAATTAGCTCTCACACCAATATTTGCATCTAGAGCCTTTGCATTGAGGGCTATCTGAAAACGGTTGTGGCGTTGAAGTTGCCTGTGAATGTGGAGTTGGTGGCATGTGAAACCCGCATGTGGAGCATTCCTTTGTGTGGGATGCTCACCAAGGTTCATTTCAGTCCTAGGCACTCAAAGGGCACTAAGCATAGAGTGTGAAAACTGAGTTTCCTTGAGAGCTGCTTGGAAGCCTGATGGTGTGTGAAGTTAGTGAGCCAAATGGAGTTGTTCTCCCACAAGAACCACTCGGCTGATCCTTCTTCAATATGCCCTTCACCAACATGCAGTGTTTCTTTGATTGGATTAGCTCTCACACCAATATTTGCGTCTAGAACCTTTGCATTGAGGGCAATATGAAAACGGCTGTGGCGCTGAAGTTGGCTGTGAAAGTGTAGTTGGTGGCATGTGAAACCCGCATGTGGAGCATTCGTTTGTGTGGGATGCTCTACCAAGTTCATTCCGAGATAATGCACTCAAAGGGCACTAAGCATAGAGTGTGAAAACTGAGTTTCCTTGAGAGCTGCTTGGAAGCCTGATGGTGTGTGAAGTTAGTGAGCCAAATGGTTTTGTTCTCCCACAAGAACCACTCGGCTGATCCTTCTTCAATATGCCCTTCACCAACATACAGTGTTTCCTTGATTGAATTAGCTCTCACACCAATATTTGCGTCTAGAGCCTTTGCATTGAGGGCTATCTGAAAACGGCTGTGGCGCTGAAGTTGCCTGAGAAGTGGAGTTGGTGGCAGGTAAAACCCGCATGTGGAGCATTCGTTTGTGTGCGATGTTCGACCAATTTCATTCCGAGATAATGCTCTCAAAGGGCACTAAACATAGAGTGTGAAAACTGAGTTTCCTTGAGAGCTGCTTGGAAGCCTGAATGTGTGTGAAGTTAGTGAGCCAAATGGAGTTGTTCTCCCACAAGAACCACTCGGCTGATCCTTCTTCAATATGCCCTTCACCAACATGCAGTGTTTCCTTGATTGAATTAGCTCTCACACCAATATTTGCGTCTAGAGCCTTTGCATTGAGGGCTATCTGAAAACGGCTGTGGCGCTGAAGTTGCCTGATAATGTGGAGTTGGTGGCATGTGAAACCCGCATGTGGAGCATTCGTTTGTGTGGGATGCTCACCAAGCTTCATTTCAGTCCTAGGCACTCAAAGGGCACTAAGCATAGAGTGTGAAAACTGAGTTTCCTTGAGAGCTGCTTGGAAGCCTGATGGTGTGTGAAGTTAGTGAGCCAAATGGAGCTGTCCACCCACAAGAACCACTCGGTTGATCCTTCTTCAATATGCCCTTCACCAACATGCAGTGTTTCCTTGATTGAATTAGCTCTCACACCAATATTTGCGTCTAGAGCCTTTGCATTGAGGTCTATCTGAAAATGGTAGTGGCGCTGAAGTTGCCTGAGAATGTGGAGTTGGTGGCATGTGAAAACCGCATGTGGAGCATTCGTTTGTGTGGGATGCTCTACCCGGTTCATTCCCAGATAATGCACTCAAAGGGCACTAAGCATAGAGTGTGAAAACTGAGTTTTCTTGAGAGCTGCTTGGAAGCCTGATGGTGTGTGAAGTTAGTGAGCCAAATGGGGTTGTTCTCCCACAAGAACCACTCGGCTGATCCTTCTTCAATATGCCCTTCACCAACATGCAGTGTTTCCTTGATTGAATTAGCTCTCACAACAATATTTGCGTATAGAGCCTTTGCATTGAGGGCTATCTGAAAACGGCTATGGCGCTGAAGTTGCCTGTGAATGTGGAGTTGGTGGCATGTGAAACCCGCATGTGGAGCATTCGTTTGTGTGGGATGCTCACCAAGCTTCATTTCAGTCCCAGGCACTCAAAGGGCACTAAGCATAGAGTGTGAAAACTGAGTTTCCTTGAGAGCTGCTTGGAAGCCTGATGGTGTGTGAAGTTAGTGAGCCAAATGGAGTTGTTCTCCCACAAGAACCACTCGGCTGATCTTTTTCAATATGCCCTTTACCAACATGCAATGTTTCCTTGATTGAATTAGCTCTCACACCAATATTTGCGTCTAGAGCCATTGCATTGAGGGCTATCTGAAAACGGCTGTGGCGCTGAAGTTGCCTTTGAATGTGGAGTTGGTGGAATGTGAAACCCGCATGTGGAGCATTCGTTTTTGTGGGATGCTCTACCAGGTTCATTCCTAGATAATGCACTCAAAGGGCACTAAGCATAGAGTGTGAAAACTGAGTTTCCTTGAGAGCTGCTTGGAAGCCTGATGGTGTGTGAAGTTAGTGAGCCAAATGGAGTTGTTCTCCCACAAGAACCACTCGGCTGATCCTTCTTCAATATGCCCTTCACCAACATGCAGTGTTTCCTTGATTGAATTAGCTCTCACACCAATATTTGCGTCTAGAGCCTTTGCATTGAGGGCTATCTGAAAACGGCTGTGGCGCTGAAGTTGCCTGTGAATGTGGAGTTGGTGGCATGTGAAACCCGCATGTGGAGCATTCGTTTGTGTGGGATGCTCTACAGGTTCATTCCTAGATAATGCACTCAAAGGGCACTAAGCATAGAGGGTGAAAACTGAGTTTCCTGGAGAGCTGCTTGGAGCCTGATGGTGTGTGAAGTTAGTGAGCCAAATGGAGTTGTTCTCCCACAAGAACCACTCGGCTGATCCTTCTTCAATATGCCCTTCACCAACATGCAGTGTTTCCTTGATTGAATTAGCTCTCACACCAATATTTGCGTCTAGAGCCTTTGCATTGAGGGTTATCTGAAAACGGCTGTGGCGCTGAAGTTGCCTGTGAATGTGGAGTTGGTGGCATGTGAAACCAGCATGTGGAGCATTCGTTTGTGTGGGATGCTCTACCAGGTTCATTTCTAGATAATGCACTCAAAGGGCACTAAGCTTAGAGTGTGAAAACTGAGTTTCCTTGAGAGCTGCTTGGAAGCCTGATGGTGTGTGAAGTTAGTGAGCCAAATGGAGTTGTTCTCCCACAAGAACCACTCGGCTGATCCTTCTTCAATATGCCATTCTCCAACATGCAGTGTTTCCTTGATTGAATTAGCTCTCACACCCATATTTGCGTCTAGAACCTCTGCATTGAGGGCTATCTGAAAACGGCTGTGGCGCTGAAGTTGGCTGTGAATGTGGATTTGGTGGCATGTGAAACCCGCATGTGGAGCATTCGTTTGTGTGGGATGCTCACCAAGCTTCATTTCCAGATAATGCACTCAAAGGGCACTAAGCATAGAGTGTGAAAACTGAGTTTCCTTGAGAGCTGCTTGGAAGCCTGATGGTGTGTGAAGTTAGTGAGTCAAATGGAGTTGTTCTCCCACAAGAACCACTCGGCTGATCCTTCTTCAATATGCCCTTCACCAACATGCAGTGTTTCCTTGATTGAATTAGCTCTCACACCAATATTTGCGTCTAGAGCCTTTGCATTGAGGGCTATCTGAAAACGGTTGTGGCGCTGAAGCTGCCTGAGAATGTGGAGTTTGTGGCATGTGAAACCCGCATGTGGAGCATTCGTTTGTGTGGGATGCTCACCAAGCTTCATTTCAGTTCAAGGCACTCAAAGGGCACTAAGCATAGAGTGTGAAAACTGAGTTTCCTTGAGAGCTGCTTGTAAGCCTGATGGTGTGTGAAGTTAGTGAGCCAATTGGGTTTGTTCTCCCACAAGAACCACTCGGTTGATCCTTCTTCAATATGCCCTTCACCAACATTTAGTGTTTCCTTGATTGAATTAGCTCTCACACAAATATTTGCGTCTAGAGCTTTTGCATTGAGGGCTAACTGAAAATGGCTGTGGCGCTGAAGTTGCCTGTGAATGTGGAGTTGGTGGCATGTGAAACCCGCATGTGGAGCATTCGTTTGTGTGGGATGCTCACCAAGCTTCATTTCAGTCCTAAGCACTCAAAGGGCACTAAGCATAGAGTGTGAAACCTGAGTTTCCTTGAGAGCTGCTTGCAAGCCTGATGGTGTGTGAAGTTAGTGAGCCAAATGGAGTTGTTCTCCCACAAGAACCACTCGGCTGATCCTTCTTCAATATGCCCTTCACCAACATGCAGTGTTTCCTTGATTGAATTAGCTCTCTCACCAACATTTGCGTCTAGAGCCTTTGCATCGAGGGCTATCTGAAAACGGCTGTGGCGCTGAAGTTGCCTGAGAATGTGGAGTTGGTGACATGTGAAACCCGCTTGTGGAGCATTTGTTTGTGTGGGATGCTCACCAAGCTTCATTTCAGTCCTAGGCACTCAAAGGGCACTAAGCATAGAGTGTGAAAACTGAGTTTCCTTGAGAGCTGCTTGGAAGCCTGATGGTGTGTGAAGTTAGTGAGCCAAATGCAGTTGTTCTCCCACAAGAACCACTCGGCTGATCCTTCTTCAATATGCCCTTCACCAACATGCAGTGTTTCCTTGATTGAATTAGCTCTCACACCAATATTTGCGTCTAGAGTCTTTGCATTGAGGGCTATCTGAAAACGGCTGTGGCGCTGAAGTTGCCTGAGAATGTGGAGTTGGTGGCATGTGAAACCCGCATGTGGAGCATTCGTTTGTGTGGGATGCTCTACGAGGTTCATTCCTAGATAATGCACTCAAAGGGCACTAAGCATAGAGTGTGAAAATTGAGTTTCCTGGAGAGCTGCTTGGAATCCTGATGGTGTGTGAAGTTAGTGAGCCAAATGGAGTTATTCTCCCACAAGAACCACTCGGCTGATCCTTCTTCAATATGCCCTTCACCAACATGCAGTGTTTCCTTGATTGAATTAGCTCTCACACCAATATTTGCGTCTAGAGCCTTTGCATTGAGGGCTATATGAAAACGGCTGTGGCGCTGAAGTTGCCTGAGAATGTGGAGTTGGTGGCATGTGAAACCCGCATGTGCAGCATTCGTTTGTGTGGGATGCTCTACCAGGTTCATTCCTAGATAATGCACTCAAAGGGCACTAAGCATAGAGTGTGAAAACTGAGTTTCCTTGAGAGCTGCTTGGAAGCCTGATGGTGTGTGAAGTTAGTGAGCCAAATTCAGTTGTTCTCCCACAAGAACCACTCGGCTGATCCTTCTTCAATATGCCCTTCACAACATGCAGTGTTTCCTTGATTGAATTAGCTCTCACACCAATATTTGCCTCTAGAGACTTTGCATTGAGGGCTATCTGAAAACGGCTGTGCTGCTGAAGTTGCCTGTGAATGTGGAGTTGGTGGCATGTGAAACCCGCATGTGGAGCATTCGTTTGTGTGGGATGCTCTACCAGGTTCATTTCTAGATAATGCACTCAAAGGGCACTAAGCATAGAGTGTGAAAACTGAGTTTCCTTGAGAGCTGCTTGGAAGCCTGATGGTGTGTGAAGTTAGTGAGCCAAATGGAGTTGTTCTCCCACAAGAACCACTCGGCTGATCCTTCTTCAATATGCCCTTCACCAACATGCAGTGTTTC
>NW_026696498.1:0-26705 GCF_030435755.1 Ochotona princeps
ACTGAAATGAAGCTTGGTGAGCATCCCACACAAACGAATGCTCCACATGCGGGTTTCACATGCCACCAACTCCACATTCACAGGCAACTTCAGCGCCACAGCCGTTTTCAGATAGCCCTCAATGCAAAGGCTCTAGACGCAAATATTGGTGTTAGAGCTAATTCAATCAAGGAAACACTGCATGTTGGTGAAGGGCATATTGAAGAAGAATCAGCCGAGTGGTTCTTGTGGGAGAACAACTCCATTTGGCTCACTAACGTCACACACCATCAGGCTTCCAAGCAGCTCTCAAGGAAACTCAGTTTTCACACTCTATGCTTAGTGCCCTTTGAGTGCATTATCTAGGAATGAACCTCATAGAGCATTTCACACAAACGAATGCTCCACATGCGGGTTTCACATGCCACCAACTCCACATTCACAGGCAACTTCAGCGCCAAAACTACTTTCAGATAGCCCTCAATGCAAAGGCTCTAGAAGCAAATATTGGTGTGAGAGCTAATTCAATCAAGGAAACACTGCATGTTGGTGAAGGGCATATTGAAGAAGAATCAGCCGAGTGGTTCTTTTGGGAGAACAACTCCATTTGGCTCACTAACTTCACACACCATCAGGCTTCCAAGCAGCTCTCAAGGAAACTCAGTTTTCACACTCTATGCTTAGTGCCCTTTGAGTGCCTAGGACTGAAATGAAGCTTGGTGAGCATCCCACACAAACGAATGCTCCACATGCGGGTTTCACATGCCACCAACTCCACATTCACAGGCAACTTCAGCGCCAAAACCACTTTCAGATAGCCCTCAATGCAAAGGCTCTAGATGCAAATATTGGTGTGAGAGCTAATTCAATCAAGGAAACACTGCATGTTGGTGAAGGGCATATTGAAGAAGAATCAGCCGAGTGGTTCTTGTGGGAGAACAACTCCATTTGGCTCACTAACTTCACACACCATCAGGCTTCCAAGCAGCTCTCAAGGAAACTCAGTTTTCACATTCTATGCTTAGTGCCCTTTGAGTGCATTATCTAGGAATGAACCTGGTAGAGCATCCCACACAAACGAAATGCTCCACATGCGGGTTTCACATGCCACCAACTCCACATTCACAGGCAACTTCAGCGCCACAGCCGTTTTCAGATAGCCCTCAATGCAAAGGCTCTAGACGCAAATATTGGTGTGAGAGCTAATTCAATCAAGGAAAAACTGCATGTTGGTGAAGGGCATATTGAAGAAGAATCAGCCGAGTGGTTCTTGTGGGAGAACAACTCCATTTGGCTCACTAACTTCACACACCATCAGGCTTCCAAGCAGCTCTCAAGGAAACTCAGTTTTCACACTCTATGCTTAGTGCCCTTTGAGTGCATTATCTAGGAATGAACATGATAGAGCAACCCAAAATAACGAAATGCTCCACATGCGGGTTTCACATGCCACCAACTCCACATTCACAGGAAACTTCAGCGCCAAAGCCGTTTTCAGATAGCCCTCAATGCAAAGTCTCTAGACGCAAATATTGGTGTGAGAGCTAATTCAATCAAGGAAACACTGCATGTTGGTGAAGGGCATATTGAAGAAGAATCAGCCGAGTGATTCTTGTGGGAGAACAACACCATTTGGCTCACTAACTTCACACACCATCAGGCTTCCAAGCAGCTCTCAAGGAAACTCAGTTTTCACACTCTATGCTTAGTGCCCTTTGAGTGCATTATCTAGGAATGAACCTGCTAGAGCATCCCACACAAACGAATGCTCCACATGCGGGTTTCACATGCCACCAACTCCACATTCACAGGCAACTTCAGCGCCACAGCCGTCTTCAGATAGCCCTCAATGCAAAGGCTCTAGACGCAAATATTGGTGTGAGAGCTAATTCAATCAAGGAAACACTGCATGTTGGTGAAGGGCATATTGAAGAAGAATCAGCCGAGTGGTTCTTTTGGGAGAACAACTCCATTTGGCTCACTAACTTCACACACCATCAGGCTTCCAAGCAGCTCTCAAGGAAACTCAGTTTTCACACTCTATGCTTAGTGCCCTTTGAGTGCCTAGGACTGAAATGAAGCTTGGTGAGCATCCCACACAAACGAATGCTCCACATGCGGGTTTCACATGCCACCAACTCCACATTCACAGGCAACTTCAGCGCCAAAACTACTTTCAGATAGCCCTCAATGCAAAGGCTCTAGACGCAAATATTGGTGTGAGAGCTAATTCAATCAAGGAAACACTGCATGTTGGTGAAGGGCATATTGAAGAAGAATCAGCCGAGTGGTTCTTGTGGGAGAACAACTCCATTTGGCTCACTAACGTCACACACCATCAGGCTTCCAAGCAGCTCTCAAGGAAACTCAGTTTTCACACTCTATGCTTAGTGCCCTTTGAGTGCCTAGGACTGAAATGAAGCTTGGTGAGCATCCCACACAAACGAATGCTCCACATGCGGGTTTCACATGCCACCAACTCTACATTCACAGGCAACTTCAGCGCCACAGCCGTTTTCAGATAGCCCTCAATGCAAAGGCTCTAGACGCAAATATTGGTGTGAGAGCTAATTCAATCAAGGAAACACTGCATGTTGGTGAAGGGCATATTGAAGAAGAATGAGCCGAGTGGTTCTTTTGGGAGAACAACTCCATTTGGCTCACTAACTTCACACACCATCAGGCTTCCAAGCAGCTCTCAAGGAAACTCAGTTTTCACACTCTATGCTTAGTGCCCTTTGAGTGCCTAGGACTGAAATGAAGCTTGGTGAGCATCCCACACAAACGAATGCTCCACATGCGGGTTTCACATGCCACCAACTCCACATTCACAGGCAACTTCAGCGCCAAAACTACTTTCAGATAGCCCTCAATGCAAAGGCTCTAGAAGCAAATATTGGTGTGAGAGCTAATTCAATCAAGGAAACACTGCATGTTGGTGAAGGGCATATTGAAGAAGAATCAGCCGAGTGGTTCTTTTGGGAGAACAACTCCATTTGGCTCACTAACGTCACACACCATCAGGCTTCCAAGCAGCTCTCAAGGAAACTCAGTTTTCACACTCTATGCTTAGTGCCCTTTGAGTGCCTAGGACTGAAATGAAGCTTGGTGAGCATCCCACACAAACGAATGCTCCACATGCGGGTTTCACATGCCACCAACTCTACATTCACAGGCAACTTCAGCGCCACAGCCGTTTTCAGATAGCCCTCAATGCAAAGGCTCTAGACGCAAATATTGGTGTGAGAGCTAATTCAATCAAGGAAACACTGCATGTTGGTGAAGGGCATATTGAAGAAGAATCAGCCGAGTGGTTCTTGTGGGAGAACAACTCCATTTGGCTCACTAACTTCACACACCATCAGGCTTCCAAGCAGCTCTCAAGGAAACTCAGTTTTCACACTCTATGCTTAGTGCCCTTTGAGTGCATTATCTAGGAATGAACCTGGTAGAGCATCCCACACAAACGAATGCTCCACATGCGGGTTTCACATGCCACCAACTCCACATTCACAGGCAACTTCAGCGCCACAGCCGTTTTCAGATAGCCCTCAATGCAAAGGCTCTAGACGCAAATATTGGTGTGAGAGCTAATTCAATCAAGGAAACACTGCATGTTGGTGAAGGGCATATTGAAGAAGAATCAGCCGAGTGATTCTTGTGGGAGAACAACTCCATTTGGCTCACTAACTTCACACACCATCAGGCTTCCAAGCAGCTCTCAAGGAAACTCAGTTTTCACACTCTATGCTTAGTGCCCTTTGAGTGCATTATCTAGGAATGAACATGATAGAGCAACCCAAAATAACGAAATGCTCCACATGCGGGTTTCACATGCCACCAACTCCACATTCACAGGCAACTTCAGCGCCACAGCCGTTTTCAGATAGCCCTCAATGCAAAGTCTCTAGACGCAAATATTGGTGTGAGAGCTAATTCAATCAAGGAAACACTGCATGTTGGTGAAGGGCATATTGAAGAAGAATCAGCCGAGTGATTCTTGTGGGAGAACAACACCATTTGGCTCACTAACTTCACACACCATCAGGCTTCCAAGCAGCTCTCAAGGAAACTCAGTTTTCACACTCTATGCTTAGTGCCCTTTGAGTGCATTATCTAGGAATGAACCTGGTAGAGCATCCCACACAAACGAATGCTCCACATGCGGGTTTCACATGCCACCAACTCCACATTCACAGGCAACTTCAGCGGCAAAGCCACTTTCAGATAGCCCTCAATGCAAAGGCTCTAGACGCAAATATTGGTGTGAGAGCTAATTCAATCAAGGAAACACTGCATGTTGGTGAAGGGCCTATTGAAGAAGAATGAGCCGAGTGGTTCTTGTGGGAGAACAACTCCATTTGGCTCACTAACTTCACACACCATCAGGCTTCCAAGCAGCTCTCAAGGAAACTCAGTTTTCACACTCTATGCTTAGTGCCCATTGAGTGCATTATCTAGGAATGAACCTGGTAGAGCATTTCACACAAACGAATGCTCCACATGCGGGTTTCACATGCCACCAACTCCACATTCACAGGCAACTTCAGCGCCAAAACTACTTTCAGATAGCCCTCAATGCAAAGGCTCTAGACGCAAATATTGGTGTGAGAGCTAATTCAATCAAGGAAACACTGCATGTTGGTGAAGGGCATATTGAAGAAGAATGAGCCGAGTGGTTCTTTTGGGAGAACAACTCCATTTGGCTCACTAACTTCACACACCATCAGGCTTCCAAGCAGCTCTCAAGGAAACTCAGTTGTCACACTCTATGCTTAGTGCCCTTTGAGTGCCTAGGACTGAAATGAAGCTTGGTGAGCATCCCACACAAACGAATGCTCCACATGCGGGTTTCACATGCCACCAACTCCACATTCACAGGCAACTTCAGCGCCAAAGCCACTTTCAGATAGCCCTCAATGCAAAGGCTCTAGACGCAAATATTGGTGTGAGAGCTAATTCAATCAAGGAAACACTGCATGTTGGTGAAGGGCATATTGAAGAAGAATCAGCCGAGTGGTTCTTGTGGGAGAACAACTCCATTTGGCTCACTAACTTCACACACCATCAGGCTTCCAAGCAGCTCTCAAGGAAACTCAGTTTTCACACTCTATGCTTAGTGCCCTTTGAGTGCATTATCTAGGAATGAACCTGGTAGAGCATCCCACACAAACGAAATGCTCCACATGCGGGTTTCACATGCCACCAACTCCACATTCACAGGCAACTTCAGCGCCACAGCCGTTTTCAGATAGCCCTCAATGCAAAGGCTCTAGACGCAAATATTGGTGTGAGAGCTAATTCAATCAAGGAAACACTGCATGTTGGTGAAGGGCCTATTGAAGAAGAATCAGCCGAGTGATTCTTGTGGGAGAACAACTCCATTTGGCTCACTAACTTCACACACCATCAGGCTTCCAAGCAGCTCTCAAGGAAACTCAGTTTTCACACTCTATGCTTAGTGCCCTTTGAGTGCATTATCTAGGAATGAACATGATAGAGCAACCCAAAATAACGAAATGCTCCACATGCGGGTTTCACATGCCACCAACTCCACATTCACAGGAAACTTCAGCGCCAAAGCCGTTTGCAGATAGCCCTCAATGCAAAGTCTCTAGACGCAAATATTGGTGTGAGAGCTAATTCAATCAAGGAAACACTGCATGTTGGTGAAGGGCATATTGAAGAAGAATCAGCCGAGTGATTCTTGTGGGAGAACAACACCATTTGGCTCACTAACTTCACACACCATCAGGCTTCCAAGCAGCTCTCAAGGAAACTCAGTTTTCACACTCTATGCTTAGTGCCCATTGAGTGCATTATCTAGGAATGAACCTGGTAGAGCATTTCACACAAACGAATGCTCCACATGCGGGTTTCACATGCCACCAACTCCACATTCACAGGCAACTTCAGCGCCAAAACTAATTTCCTATACCCCTCAATGCAAAGGCTCTAGACGCAAATATTGGTGTGAGAGCTAATTCAATCAAGGAAACACTGCATGTTGGTGAAGGGCATATTGAAGAAGAATGAGCCGAGTGGTTCTTTTGGGAGAACAACTCCATTTGGCTCACTAACTTCACACACCATCAGGCTTCCAAGCAGCTCTCAAGGAAACTCAGTTTTCACACTCTATGCTTAGTGCCCTTTCAGTGCATTATCTAGGAATGAACCTGATAGAGCATCCCACACAAACGAATGCTCCACATGCGGGTTTCACATGCCACCAACTCCACATTCACAGGCAACTTCAGCGCCACAGCCGTTTTCAGATAGCCCTCAATGCAAAGGCTCTAGACGCAAATATTGGTGTGAGAGCTAATTCAATCAAGGAAACACTGCATGTTGGTGAAGGGCATATTGAAGAAGAATCAGCCGAGTGGTTCTTGTGGGAGAACAACTCCATTTGGCTCACTAACGTCACACACCATCAGGCTTCCAAGCAGCTCTCAAGGAAACTCAGTTTTCACACTCTATGCTTAGTGCCCTTTGAGTGCATTATCTAGGAATGAACCTGGTAGAGCATCCCACACAAACGAAATGCTCCACATGCGGGTTTTACATGCCACCAACTCCACATTCACAGGCAACTTCAGCGCCACAGCCGTTTTCAGATAGCCCTCAATGCAAAGGCTCTAGACGCAAATATTGGTGTGAGAGCTAATTCAATCAAGGAAACACTGCATGTTGGTGAAGGGCATATTGAAGAAGAATCAGCCAAGTGGTTCTTGTGGGAGAACAACTCCATTTGGCTCACTAACTTCACACACCATCAGGCTTCCAAGCAGCTCTCAAGGAAACTCAGTTTTCACACTCTATGCTTAGTGCCCTTTGAGTGCCTAGGACTGAAATGAAGCTTGGTGAGCATCCCACCCAAACGAATGCTCCACATGCGGGTTACACATGCCACCAACTCCACATTCACAGGCAACTTCAGCGCCAAAACTACTTTCAGATAGCCCTCAATGCAAAGGCTCTAGACGCAAATATTGGTGTGAGAGCTAATTCAATCAAGGAAACACTGCATGTTGGTGAAGGGCATATTTTTTTTTTAATTTTATTTTAAATTCATTAATTACATTGTATTATGTGACACAGTTTCATAGGTACTGGGATTCTCACCACCCCTCCCTAAACCCTCCCACCATGGTGGATTCCTCCACCTTGTTGCATAACCACAGTTCAAGTTCAGTTGAGATTCCCCCATTGCAAGCATATACCAAACATAGAGTCCAGCATCTTATTGTCTAGTCAAGTTCAACGGCTTCTTAAGTATACCCTCTCTGGTCTGAAGACAGAGCCAGCAGAGTATCATCCCAGTCAATTGAAAGCTCCAACATACCATCAGCAAAAATTTACATCATTATGGAATTAATTGACATAGTAATGAGTAACCAATATGGTAAAAGTAAATGCGATTTCTTATCCACCTTCTGTGACCACCTCATTGACATTTCAATTTTGGTTTATACACAATATATAACATTCATAACATAACTTGTTATACATAACATCATATCAAATTAAGGCAAACATGTGGTATTTAACCTTTTGGGATTGGCTCATTTCCCTTAGCATTATGGTTTCCAGTTTGGCCCATTTGGCCACAAAGATCTGCATTTTGTTTTTTTTAATTGCTGAGTAGTATTCCATGGAGTAGATGAACCATAGCTTTCTTATCCAATCCTCTGTTGATGGGCATTTTGGTTGCTTCCATGTCTTTGCAATTACTGATTGTGCTGCTATGAGCATAGGAGTGCATGTTGGTTTCTCATAAAACAAGTGTTCTGGATATATTCCTAGGAGTGCTATTGCTGGGTCATACGGTATGTTGTATTTGAGTTGTTTGAATGTTCTCCATACTGATTTCCATAGAGGCTGTACCAGCCTGCAGCCCCACCAGCAGTGGAGTAGGGTTCCCTTTCCCCCGCAACCTCGCCAACAAGTGTTGTTGGTGCTTTTATTCATGTAGGCCAGTCTTACTGGCGTTAGGTGGTACCTCATTGATGTTTTAATTTGGATTTCCCTTATTGCCAGGGAACTTGAGCATTTTTTCATATGTTTATTTGCCATTTGGGTTTGTTCCTTTGTGAAGTGTTTGCCCATTTCCCGTGCCCATTTCTTGAGTGGCTTGTTTATTTTGACATTTTGATTGTTTTGTAGCTCTTTGTATATTCTGGAGATCAGCCCTCTCTCACCTAAGTCGTGTGCAAAGATCTTCTCCCATTCTGTGGGTTGCCTTTTTACTTTGTTGATTGTTTCTCTAGCTGTACAGAAGCTTCTTAGTTTGATGAGGTCCCAATTGTTTATTTTGGTCTTGATTTCTACTGCATTTGGAGTCTTTTTTAGGAAGTGAGGGCCTACCCCTAAGTGTTCCAGTGTGTTTCCAACATTTTCTTCCAAAAGTTTGAAGGTTTCTGGATGTAGGTTTAAATCTTTTATCCATTTGGATTTGATCTTAGTATATGGTGAGAGATATGGGTCTATCTTTTTGTTTCTGCAGGCTATCAACCAGTTGTCCCAACAGCATTTATTGAACAGACCTTCCCATTTGCCTGGGTTGTCATTTGTCTTTTTGTCAAAGATTATTTGGCTGTATTTCTGTGGGTTCCCATCTGGTGTTTCTATTCTGCTCCATTGATCTTCTTCTCTATTTTTGTGCCAGTACCAGGCTGTTTTTATAACCACTGCCCTATAGTATGTCCAGAGGTCCGGAACTGTGATTCCCCCTGCTAACTTCCTGTTCTTGAGAATGGTTCTAGCTATTCGTGGTTTTTTGTGTTTCCAGATGAACCTTTGAATCATTGTTTCCAGGTCTGTGAAGAATGTTTTGGGCAATTTGATTGGGATTGCGTTGAATGTATATATTGCTTTTGGCAGTATAGACATTTTAATGATATTGATTTTACCTATCCAGGAGCATGGGATGTTACTCCATCTTTCTAGATCTTGTTCAATTTCTTTTTTAAGTAGTTTGTAGTTTTCCTCGAATAGGTCTCCTACATTTTTGGTTAGGTTAATTCCCAGATACTTCATGCTTTCCTTTGTTACTTTGAATGGTATCTTGCTGGTTAGATCTTTTTCCAACTTGGGGCTGTTAGCATACACTATGGCTGTTGATTTTTGTTCATTAATTTTGTACCCTGCCACTCTACCGAACTCTCGTATAAGTTCTAGTAGTCTCTGTGTTGAGCCTTTTGGCTCTTCCATATAAAGAATCATGTCATCTGCATATAGTGAAAGCTTGACTTCTTCATTTCCCATTTGGATTCCTTTGATTTCTTTTTCTTGTCTTATGGCCTCAGCGAGTACCTCTAGAACTATGTTGAATAGCAGCGGAGAAAGCGGACATCCCTGTCTTGTTCCAGATCTCAGTGGGAAGGGTTCCAGTTTTTCTCCATTCAGTATGATGCTGGCATTGGGTTTTTCATATATTGCTTTGATTATGTTGTGGATTTTTCCATCTATGCCTACCTTGGTTAGGGTCTTTAGCAGGAAGTTGTGCTGAATTTTGTCGAAAGCTTTTTCTGCATCTATTGATACTATCATGTGATTCTTGTTTTTCAGTTTTTGGATGTGGTGTATCACATTTATGGATTTGCGAATGTTGAACCATCCCTGCATTCCAGGGATGAATCCTACTTGATCTGGATGAATGATCTGTCTGATGTGTTTTTGAATTCTGTTGGCTAGGATTTTGTTGAGAATCTTAGCATCAATGTTCATCAAAGAGATAGGTCTGTAGTTTTCTTTCTCTGTAGGATCTCTGCCCGGTTTTGGGATTAAGGTAATGTTGGCTTCATAGAATGAGTTTGGAAGGGTTGCTTCCTTTTCTATTGTTTTGAAGAGTTTGTAGAGGATTGGAGTTAGTTCTGTTCGGAATGTTTTGTAGAATTCTGTAGTGAAGCCGTCTGGGCCTGGGCTTTTCTTTGTTGGGAGGTCTTTAATCACTGATTCAATCTCTGCTTCAGTTATGGGTTTGTTCAGGTTGATTGTTGCCTCTGGGCTAAGTTTTGGCAGGTTGTGTGAGTCTAAGAACTTTTCCATTTCTTGGTGGTCTTCTGATTTGTTGGAGTACAGTGCTTTGTAGTAATTTCTGATTATGTTCTTAATGGTTGTAATGTCTGTTGTTATGTTGCCTTTTTCATCTTTGATGCTGTTAATTCTTGCTTTCTCTTGTTTTTTCTTTGTCAGACAGGCCAGCGGGGTGTCTATTTTGTTTATCTTTTCAAAAAACCAGCTTTTTGATTCGTTGATTTTGTGTATGGTTTTTTTTATTTCTATCTGGTTGATTTCCTCCCTTGTTTTGATGATTTCTTGTTTCCTGTTGTGTGTGGGGCTCATCTGCTGCTGCTTTTCCAATTCCTGGAGGTGTGTGGTTAGTTCCTGTATTTGGCGACTCTCTTGGGCCTTGACATGAGCTCCAATTGCGATGAGTTTACCCCGTAGCACTGCTTTGGCAGTGTCCCACAAGTTTTGGAATGTTGTGTCAGAGTTTTCATTGGTTTCCATAAATTTTTTGATCTCATCTTTAATTTCTTCTCTGACCCATTGTTCGTTTAATAGCATATTGTTCAGCCTCCAAGAGTTTCTATATTTCCTGGGACATTTTGAATTGCTGATTTCCAGTTTCATTCCGTGGTGGTCTGAGAGGGTACATGGTATGATTCCTATCTTTTTGAAGTTATTTAGATTTGCTTTGTGTCCTATCATGTGGTCGATCCTGGAGAAGGTGCCATGCACTGCTGAAAAAAATGTATAATCTGTGGTCTTAGGATAAAAAATTCTATAAATGTCTGCCAAGTCTAGTTGTTCTAATGTTTGTACGAGCTCTGTTGTTTCTTTGTTGAGTTTTTGTTTTGTTGATCTGTCTATAGTTGTTAGTGGGGTGTTAAGATCACCCACTATTATTGTGTGTGTATCTATGTCTCCCCTTAAGTCTGTAAGTAGTTGCTTCACGAAGCTAGGCGCATTGGAATTAGGTGCATATATGTTCACGATTGTAATTACTTCTTGATGGATCAGTCCCTTCACCAATATATAATGTCCTTCTCTGTCCTTTTTGATGTCTGTCAGCTTGAAGTCTAGGTCATCTGAGATTAGAACAGCTACGCCAGCCTTTTTTTCTCGTCCATTGGCATGAAATGTCTTTTTCCATCCTTTCACTTTAAATTTCTTACAGGATTTTCTGGTTAGATGTGTCTCTTGTAGACAACATATAGTTGGGTGCTGTTTGATGATCCATTCCGTTAATCTATGCCTTTTGATTGGTGAGTTTAAGCCATTTGTGTTTAGAGATAATATTGAAAGGAATTGGTTTTGGGCTGCCATGAGTGTAAGTATGCAAGTGTGTATTTGCGACTATTAGAGTTCTTGATTGGTTGACTTTTCTTGTATGGATTTTAGTGGGGAGGTCTTCCCATTTGCCATCTTTGATTTTGGTTTGTATTTTTTCTTTCTGGGTTTAGCACCTTCCTGAGGAGATTTTCCAGAGCTGGTTTCGTGTTGATGTATTCTTCGAGTTTCTCTTTACTGTTGAAGTATTTGATTTCATTCTCAAATATAAATGAGAGCTTTGCTGGGTACATTATTCTTGGTTGGCAGTTGTTTTGTTTCAGGATTTGATAGGTTTTACCCCATTCTCTCCTTGCTTGGAGCGTTTCTTCTGATAGGTCGGCTGTGATCCTGATTTCCCTTCCCCTGAAAGTAATCTTATCCTTTTTTCTTACTTGTCTTAGAATGGTTTCCTTGTATTCACTTGAAGGTAGCTTGAGGACCACATGTCTGGGAGACGATTTGTTTGGGTCGTATCTCCTGGGGGTTCTTTGCCCTTCCTGGATTTGTGCTGGATTTATATTTCCAATATTCTGGAAGTTCTCCTGTATTATCTCATTGAGCACCCGTTGCAAGCCTGTCTCCTTTTCCACTCCTTCGGGAAGGCCTATTATTCTAATATTTGATTTTTTGAGGTTGTCTTTCATTTCCTGTATGGACCTATTGGCTTTCTCTAGATTTGTCTCCAACTGTTTGATGAGCTGCTGCCTTTCATTCTGATTGTCTTCCAATTCTGATATTCTGTCCTCTGCTGTGTTCATTCTGTTGGTTAGGCTTTCAATTTTGTGCTCTATATCGAGGATTCCCTTTTTGATTTGATTTATTTCTGCAGTGATATGGTTTTCAAATGCCTTAGACTCTTCCCAGCGCTTTTCACTCTCTCTGACGAATTTCATCATTAGCTTCTTAAAGTCCTTATCTGATAGTTCCTCTATGTCTTCATCTTGCATCTCAGATATTGAGATTAGTTTTTGGTTGTATTGGGAGGGAGTGCTTGATCTTTCCTCTGGGTCATTGCTTTTTCTGATACTTCTCCTCATTGTGTTTTTGCTTCTTGTTGTTTTGAGATTTTAGCGGTGATTCAGCTGAGCCGGCTCTGGTTTGGGGTCTCCGGCTGAGCCCGGCAGGGCTTACTGCCTGAGTCACCAGCTGCTTTCAGGGTCTGTAGATCACAGCCCCGAGCTGGGTCAGGAGGCTTTGTGGGCCAGCCCTAGTGCCAGGCCCCTTCCCCTGTGGCTCCCTCTCAAAGGCAGTGCCCTACAGATTCACTCTGCTGAGCCGCGCCTGGGCTTTGGGTCACAAGGCTAATACAGCGGGGGTCTCCGCCTCAGTGCTGAGCCGAGACTCTCCTTCAGGGCTTGAGGTTAGCACAGCAGGGGCTCCTGCTGCTCGGAGTCTAAAATCCCCAACCCCGGCCTGTGCTGGGCTGGAAATCTCCACGGCCCCAGTGCCAAACTCGGAAGCGCTGCTCCGCTGAGGGCTGCAACACCACAGGCAGGTCTTTCCGAGTGGGCTCCTGCTGGGAAAACCTGTCCGGCCAGTTCAGCTGAGCCCGCTCTGGTCTGGCCTCTCTAGCTGAGCCCAGCTGGGGACTCTGCCCTGAAGAAGCCACTTCCTCAGCTGCACTCTCTCAAGGGTAGAAGCGGATCTCTGAGAGGCACAGAGCCCTTGAGGTGAGATGTGCCCCCACTAGTCTGCTCCTCTGCCCAGGACGTGAGGCCCTGTCGAGCGTTGCCCAGCCTCTGGGGCTCAGGGCGAGTCCAGCAACAGGATCCACTGACTCTCCCACAGCCAGTCCACAGCTCAGAGCCGATACGGGGAATCTCTGAGCCCCAGTCCCACAGCGCCGCTCCTGTTCCCTCTGCACTCTCCCTCAGCCGCTGAGCAGCGGGTAGGCAAGCCTCTGGGAAATCTCCCCTGCTTTTCCTCCACTTCTGCAGGGATGATGCACCCAATGATCAGTCCAGTAGCCTCCTCTGGGGGCTCCTGCCTTCCAGGGGACTGGTGCCCCTGTCGGTGTGGGCGCCTATCCTTCCAGCCGCCTCTGTTTTCCCTGGGGCGGTTGAGCCTCCGCCGCCTTCCCCCTGCCTGGGATCGTGACTCACCAGGTTTCTCGCGGCGTGCTGTATTTTCTTTCCTACTTTTTGCGGCTGTTCCTTCACGCTGTGTAGATCTTCTTGCTTTAGTGAACTCCAGTGACCTTCTCGTTCTTCTCCCTACAGTTTCGCGCCTCCTGGCCTGTTTCTCTGCTGGATCGGCTCCCCTCCTTCCCTACTCCACCCTACACCAGCTCTCTGCAGTCGGCCATCTTTTTCTCTCTCTCGGTGAAGGGCATATTGAAGAAGAATGAGCCGAGTGGTTCTTGTGGGAGAACAACTCCATTTGGCTCACTAACTTCACACACCATCAGGCTTCCAAGCAGCTCTCAAGGAAACTCAGTTTTCACACTCTATGCTTAGTGCCCTTTGAGTGTCTAGGACTGAAATGAAGCTTGGTGAGCATCCCACACAAACGAATGCTCCACATGCGGGTTTCACATGCCACCAACTCCACATTCACAGGCAACTTCAGCGCCACAGCCGTTTTCAGATAGCCCTCAATGCAAAGGCTCTAGACGCAAATATTGGTGTTAGAGCTAATTCAATCAAGGAAACACTGCATGTTGGTGAAGGGCATATTGAAGAAGAATCAGCCGAGTGGTTCTTGTGGGAGAACAACTCCATTTGGTTCACTAACGTCACACACCATCAGGCTTCCAAGCAGCTCTCAAGGAAACTCAGTTTTCACACTCTATGCTTAGTGCCCTTTGAGTGTCTAGGACTGAAATGAAGCTTGGTGAGCATTACACACAAACGAATGCTCCACATGCGGGTTTCACATGCCACCAACTCCACATTCACAGGCAACTTCAGTACCACGGCCGTTGTCATATAGCCCTCAATGCAAAGGCTCTAGACGCAAATATTGGTGTGAGAGCTAATTCAATCAAGGAAACACTGCATGTTGGTGAAGGGCATATTGAAGAAGAATGAGCCGAGTGGTTCTTGTGGGAGAACAACTCCATTTGGCTCACTAACTTCAAACACCATCAGACTTCCAAGCAGCTCTCAAGGAAACTCAATTTTCACACTGTATGCTTAGTGCCCTTTGAGTGCATTATCTAGGAATTAACCTGATAGAGCATCCCACACAAACGAATGCTCCACATGCGGGTTACACATGCCACCAACTCCACATTCACAGGCAACTTCAGCGCCACAGCCGTTTTCAGATAGCCCTCAATGCAAAGGCTCTAGACGCAAATATTGGTGTGAGAGCTAATTCAATCAAGGAAACACTGCATGTTGGTGAAGGGCATATTGAAGAAGAATCAGCCGAGTGGTTCTTGTGGGAGAACAACTCCATTTGGCTCACTAACTTCACACACCATCAGGCTTCCAAGCAGCTCTCAAGGAAACTCAGTTTTCACACTCTATGCTTAGTTCCCTTTGAGTGCATTATCTAGGAATGAACATGATAGAGCAACCCAAAATAACGAAATGCTCCACATGCGGGTTTCACATGCCACCAACTCCACATTCACAGGCAACTTCAGCGCCACAGCCGTTTTCAGGTAGCCCTCAATGCAAAGGCTCTAGACGCAAATATTGGTGTGAGAGCTAATTCAATCAAGGAAACACTGCATGTTGGTGAAGGGCATATTGAAGAAGAATCAGGCGAGTGGTTCTTGTGGGAGAACAACTCCATTTGGTTCACTAACTTCACACACCATCAGGCTTCCAAGCAGCTCTCAAGGAAACTCAGTTTTCACACTCTATGCTTAGTGCACTTTGAGTGCATTATCTAGGAATGAACCTGGTAGAGCATAACACACAAACGAAATGCTCCACATGCGGGTTTCACATGCCACCAACTCCACATTCACAGGCAACTTCAGCGCCAAAATCACTTTCAGATAGCCCTCAATGCAAAGGCTCTAGACGCAAATATTGGTGTGAGAGCTAATTCAATCAAGGAAACACTGCATGTTGGTGAAGAGCATATTGAAGAAGAATCAGCCGAGTGGTTCTTGTGGGAGAACAACTCCATTTGGCTCACTAACTTCACACACCATCAGGCTTCCAAGCAGCTCTCAAGGAAACTCAGTTTTCACACTCTATGCTTAGTGCCCTTTGAGTGCATTATCTAGGAATGAACCTAATAGAGCATCCCACACAAACGAATGCTCCACATGCGAGTTTCACATGCCACCAACTCCACATTCACAGGCAACTTCAGCGCCACAGCCGTTTTCAGATAGCCCTCAATGCAAAGGCTCTAGACGCAAATATTGGTGTGAGAGCTAATTCAATCAAGGAAACACTGCATGTTGGTGAAGGGCATATTGAAGAAGAATCAGCCGAGTTTTTCTTGTGGGAGAACAACTCCATTTGGCTCACTAACTTCACACACCATCAGGCTTCCAAGCAGCTCTCAAGGAAACTCAGTTTTCACACTCTATGCTTAGTGCCCATTGAGTGCATTATCTAGGAATGAACCTGGTAGAGCATTTCACACAAACGAATGCTCCACATGCGGGTTTCACATGCCACCAACTCCACATTCACAGGCAACTTCAGCGCCAAAACTACTTTCAGATAGCCCTCAATGCAAAGGCTCTAGACGCAAATATTGGTGTGAGAGCTAATTCAATCAAGGAAACACTGCATGTTGGTGAAGGGCATATTGAAGAAGAATCAGCCGAGTGGTTCTTGTGGGAGAACAACTCCATTTGGCTCACTAACTTCACACACCATCAGGCTTCCAAGCAGCTCTCAAGGAAACTCAGTTTTCACACTCTATGCTTAGTGCCCATTGAGTGCATTATCGAGGAATGAACCTGGTAGAGCATCCCACACAAACGAATGCTCCACATGCGGGTTTCACATGCCACCAACTCCACATTCACAGGCAACTTCAGCGCCAAAACTACTTTCAGATAGCCCTCAATGCAAAGGCTCTAGATGCAAATATTGGTGTGAGAGCTAATTCAATCAAGGAAACACTGCATGTTGGTGAAGGGCATATTGAAGAAGAATGAGCCGAGTGGTTCTTTTGGGAGAACAACTCCATTTGGCTCACTAACTTCACACACCATCAGGCTTCCAAGCAGCTCTCAAGGAAACTCAGTTTTCACACTCTATGCTTAGTGCCCTTTGAGTGCCTAGGACTGAAATGAAGCTTGGTGAGCATCCCACACAAACGAATGCTCCACATGCGGGTTTCACATGCCACCAACTCCACATTCACAGGCAACTTCAGCGCCACAGCCGTTTTCAGATAGCCCTCAATGCAAAGGCTCTAGACGCAAATATTGGTGTTAGAGCTAATTCAATCAAGGAAACACTGCATGTTGGTGAAGGGCATATTGAAGAAGAATCAGCCGAGTGGTTCTTGTGGGAGAACAACTCCATTTGGCTCACTAACGTCACACACCATCAGGCTTCCAAGCAGCTCTCAAGGAAACTCAGTTTTCACACTCTATGCTTAGTGCCCTTTGAGTGCATTATCTAGGAATGAACCTGGTAGAGCATCCCACACAAACGAAATGCTCCACATGCGGGTTTCACATGCCACCAACTCCACATTCACAGGCAACTTCAGCGCCACAGCCATTTTCAGATAGCCCTCAATGCAAAGGCTCTAGACGCAAATATTGGTGTGAGAGCTAATTCAATCAAGGAAACACTGCATGTTGGTGAAGGGCATATTGAAGAAGAATCAGCCGAGTGGTTCTTGTGGGAGAACAACTCCATTTGGCTCACTAACTTCACACACCATCAGGCTTCCAAGCAGCTCTCAAGGAAACTCAGTTTTCACACTCTATGCTTAGTGCCCTTTGAGTGCATTATCTAGGAATGAACATGATAGAGCAACCCAAAATAACGAAATGCTCCACATGCGGGTTTCACATGCCACCAACTCCACATTCACAGGCAACTTCAGCTCCAAAGCCGTTTGCAGATAGCCCTCAATGCAAAGTCTCTAGACGCAAATATTGGTGTGAGAGCTAATTCAATCAAGGAAACACTGCATGTTGGTGAAGGGCATATTGAAGAAGAATCAGCCGAGTGATTCTTGTGGGAGAACAACTCCATTTGGCTCACTAACTTCAAACACCATCAGGCTTCCAAGCAGCTCTCAAGGAAACTCAGTTTTCACACTCTATGCTTAGTGCCCTTTGAGTGCATTATCTAGGAATGAACCTGGTAGAGCATCCCACACAAACGAATGCTCCACATGCGGGTTTCACATGCCACCAACTCCACATTCACAGGCAACTTCAGCGCCACAGCCGTTTTCAGATAGCCCTCAATGCAAAGGCTCTAGACGCAAATATTGGTGTGAGAGCTAATTCAATCAAGGAAACACTGCATGTTGGTGAAGGGCCTATTGAAGAAGAATCAGCCGAGTGGTTCTTGTGGGAGAACAACTCCATTTGGCTCACTAACTTCACACACCATCAGGCTTCCAAGCAGCTCTCAAGGAAACTCAGTTTTCACACTCTATGCTTAGTGCCCATTGAGTGCATTATCTAGGAATGAACCTGGTAGAGCATTTCACACAAACAAATGCTCCACATGCGGGTTTCACATGCCACCAACTCCACATTCACAGGCAACTTCAGCGCCACAGCCGTTTTCAGATAGCCCTCAATGCAAAGGCTCTAGACGCAAATATTGGTGTGAGAGCTAATTCAATCAAGGAAACACTGCATGTTGGTGAAGGGCATATTGAAGAAGAATCAGCCGAGTGGTTCTTGTGGGAGAACAACTCCATTTGGCTCACTAACGTCACACACCATCAGGCTTCCAAGCAGCTCTCAAGGAAACTCAGTTTTCACACTCTATGCTTAGTGCCCTTTGAGTGCCTAGGACTGAAATGAAGCTTGGTGAGCATCCCACACAAACGAATGCTCCACATGCGGGTTTCACATGCCACCAACTCCACATTCACAGGCAACTTCAGCGCCAAAGCCACTTTCAGATAGCCCTCAATGCAAAGGCTCTAGACGCAAATATTGGTGTGAGAGCTAATTCAATCAAGGAAACACTGCATGTTGGTGAAGGGCCTATTGAAGAAGAATCAGCCGAGTGGTTCTTGTGGGAGAACAACTCCATTTGGCTCACTAACTTCACACACCATCAGGCTTCCAAGCAGCTCTCAAGGAAACTCAGTTTTCACACTCTATGCTTAGTGCCCTTTGAGTGCATTATCTAGGAGTGAACCTGATAGAGCATCCCACACAAACGAATGCTCCACATGCGGGTTTCACATGCCACCAACTCCACATTCACAGGCAACTTCAGCGCCACAGCTGTTTTCAGATAGCCCTCAATGCAAAGGCTCTAGACGCAAATATTGGTGTGAGAGCTAATTCAATCAAGGAAACACTGCATGTTGGTGAAGGGCATATTGAAGAAGAATCAGCCGAGTGGTTCTTGTGTGAGAACAACTCCATTTGGCTCACTAACGTCACACACCATCAGGCTTCCAAGCAGCTCTCAAGGAAACTCAGTTTTCACACTCTATGCTTAGTGCCCTTTGAGTGCATTATCTAGGAATGAACCTGGTAGAGCATCCCACACAAACGAAATGCTCCACATGCGGGTTTTACATGCCACCAACTCCACATTCACAGGCAACTTCAGCGCCACAGCCGTTTTCAGATAGCCCTCAATGCAAAGGCTCTAGACGCAAATATTGGTGTGAGAGCTAATTCAATCAAGGAAACACTGCATGTTGGTGAAGGGCATATTGAAGAAGAATCAGCCGAGTGGTTCTTGTGGGAGAACAACTCCATTTGGCTCACTAACTTCACACACCATCAGGCTTCCAAGCAGCTCTCAAGGAAACTCAGTTTTCACACTCTATGCTTAGTGCCCTTTGAGTTCAATATCTAGGAATGAACCTGGTAGAGCATCCCACACAAACGACTGCTCCACATGCGAGTTTCACATGCCACCAACTCCACATTCACTGGCAACTTCAGCGCCACAGCCGTTTTCAGATAGCTCTCAATGCAAAGGCTCTAGACGCAAATATTGGTGTGAGAGCTAATTCAATCAAGGAAACACTGCATGTTGGTGAAGGGCATATTGAAGAAGAATCAGCTGAGTGGTTCTTGTGGGAGAACAACTCCATTTGGCTCACTAACTTCACACACCATCAGGCTTCCAAGCAGCTCTCAAGGAAACTCAGTTTTCACACTCTATGCTTAGTGCCCTTTGAGTGCCTAGGACTGAAATGAAGCTTGGTGAGCATCCCACACAAACGAATGCTCCACATGCGGGTTTCACATGCCACCAACTCCACATTCACAGGCAACTTCAGCGCCACAGCCGTTTTCAGATAGCCCTCAATGCAAAGGCTCTAGACGCAAATATTGGTGTGAGAGCTAATTCAATCAAGGAAACACTGCATGTTGGTGAAGGGCATATTGAAGAAGAATCAGCCGAGTGGTTCTTGTGGGAGAACAACTCCATTTGGCTCACTAACTTCACACACCATCAGGCTTCCAAGCAGCTCTCAAGGAAACTCAGTTTTCACACTGTATGCTTAGTGCCCTTTGAGTGTTTAGGACTGAAATGAAGCTTGGTGAGCATCCCACACAAACGAATGCTCCACATGCGGGTTTCACATGCCACCAACCCCACATTCACAGGCAACTTCAGCGCCAAAACTACTTTCAGATAGCCCTCAATGCAAAGGCTCTAGACGCAAATATTGGTGTGAGAGCTAATTCAATCAAGGAAACACTGCATGTTGGTGAAGGGCATATTGAAGAAGAATGAGCCGAGTGGTTCTTTTGGGAGAACAACTCCATTTGGCTCACTAACTTCACACACCATCAGGCTTCCAAGCAGCTCTCAAGGAAACTCAGTTTTCACACTCTATGCTTAGTGCCCTTTGAGTGCATTATCGAGGAATGAACCTGGTAGAGCATCCCACACAAACGAAATGCTCCACATGCGGGTTTCACATGCCACCAACTCCACATTCACAGGCAACTTCAGCGCCACAGCTGTTTTCAGGTAGCCCTCAATGCAAAGGCGCTAGACGCAAATATTGGTGTGAGAGCTAATTCAATCAAGGAAACACTGCATGTTGGTGAAGGGCATATTGAAGAAGAATCAGCCGAGTTGTTCTTGTGGGAGAACAACTCCATTTGGCTCACTAACTTCACACACCATCAGGCTTCCAAGCAGCTCTCAAGGAAACTCAGTTTTCACACTCTATGCTTAGTGCCCTTTGAGTGCCTAGGACTGAAATGAAGCTTGGTGAGCATCCCACACAAACCAATGCTCCACATGCGGGTTTCACATGCCACCAACTCCACATTCACAGGCAACTTCAGCGCCACAGCCGTTTTCAGATAGCCCTCAATGCAAAGGCTCTAGACGCAAATATTGGTGTGAGAGCTAATTCAATCAAGGAAACACTGCATGTTGGTGAAGGGCATATTGAAGAAGAATCAGCCGAGTGGTTCTTGTGGGAGAACAACTCCATTTGGCTCACTAACTTCACACACCATCAGGCTTCCAAGCAGCTCTCAAGGAAACTCAGTTTTCACACTCTATGCTTAGTGCCCATTGAGTGCATTATCTAGGAATGAACCTGGTAGAGCATTTCACACAAACGAATGCTCCACATGCGGGTTTCACATGCCACCAACTCCACATTCACAGGCAACTTCAGCGCCAAAATCACTTTCAGATAGCCCTCAATGCAAAGGCTCTAGACGCAAATATTGGTGTGAGAGCTAATTCAATCAAGGAAACACTGCATGTTGGTGAAGGGCATATTGAAGAAGAATCAGCCGAGTGGTTCTTGTGGGAGAACAACTCCATTTGGCTCACTAACTTCACACACCATCAGGCTTCCAAGCAGCTCTCAAGGAAACTCAGTTTTCACACTCTATGCTTAGTGCCCTTTGAGTGCCTAGGACTGAAATGAAGCTTGGTGAGCATCCCACACAAACGAATGCTCCACATGCGGGTTTCACATGCCACCAACTCCACATTCACAGGCAACTTCAGCACCACAGCCGTTTTCAGATAGCCCTCAATGCAAAGGCTCTAGAAGCAAATATTGGTGTGAGAGCTAATTCAATCAAGGAAACACTGCATGTTGGTGAAGGGCATATTGAAGAAGAATCAGCCGAGTGGTTCTTGTGGGAGAACAACTCCATTTGGCTCACTAACTTCACACACCATCAGGCTTCCAAGCAGCTCTCAAGGAAACTCAGTTTTCACACTCTATGCTTAGTGCCCTTGGAGTGCCTAGGACTGAAATGAAGCTTGGTTTGCATCCCACACAAACGAATGCTCCACATGCGGGTTTCACATGCCACCAACTCCACATTCACAGGCAACTTCAGCGCCAAAATCACTTTCAGATAGCCCTCAATGCAAAGGCTCTAGACGCAAATATTGGTGTGAGAGCTAATTCAATCAAGAAAACACTGCATGTTGGTGAAGGGCATATTGAAGAAGAATGAGCCGAGTGGTTCTTGTGGGAGAACAACTCCATTTGGCTCACTAACGTCACACACCATCAGGCTTCCAAGCAGCTCTCAAGGAAACTCAGTTTTCACACTCTATGCTTAGTGCCCTTTGAGTGCCTAGAACTAAAATGAAGCTTGGTGAGCATCCCACACAAACGAATGCTCCTCATGTGGGTTTCACATGCCACCAACTCCACATTCACAGGCAACTTCAGCGCCACAGCCGTTTTCAGATAGCCCTCAATGCAAAGGCTCTAGACGCAAATATTGGTGTGAGAGCTAATTCAATCAAGGAAACACTGCATGTTGGTGAAGGGCATATTGAAGAAGAATGAGCCGAGTGGTTCTTTTGGGAGAACAACTCCATTTGGCTCACTAACTTCACACACCATCAGGCTTCCAAGCAGCTCTCAAGGAAACTCAGTTTTCACACTCTATGCTTAGTGCCCTTTGAGTGCATTATCGAGGAATGAACCTGGTAGAGCATCCCACACAAACGAAATGCTCCACATGCGGGTTTCACATGCCACCAACTCCACATTCACAGGCAACTTCAGCGCCACAGCTGTTTTCAGGTAGCCCTCAATGCAAAGGCGCTAGACGCAAATATTGGTGTGAGAGCTAATTCAATCAAGGAAACACTGCATGTTGGTGAAGGGCATATTGAAGAAGAATCAGCCGAGTTTTTCTTGTGGGAGAACAACTCCATTTGGCTCACTAACTTCACACACCATCAGGCTTCCAAGCAGCTCTCAAGGAAACTCAGTTTTCACACTCTATGCTTAGTGCCCTTTGAGTGTTTAGGACTGAAATGAAGCTTGGTGAGCATCCCACACAAACCAATGCTCCACATGCGGGTTTCACATGCCACCAACTCCACATTCACAGGCAACTTCAGCGCCACAGCCGTTTTCAGATAGCCCTCAATGCAAAGGCTCTAGACGCAAATATTGGTGTGAGAGCTAATTCAATCAAGGAAACACTGCATGTTGGTGAAGGGCATATTGAAGAAGAATCAGCCGAGTGGTTCTTGTGGGAGAACAACTCCATTTGGCTCACTAACTTCACACACCATCAGGCTTCCAAGCAGCTCTCAAGGAAACTCAGTTTTCACACTCTATGCTTAGTGCCCATTGAGTGCATTATCTAGGAATGAACCTGGTAGAGCATTTCACACAAACGAATGCTCCACATGCGGGTTTCACATGCCACCAACTCCACATTCACAGGCAACTTCAGCGCCAAAATCACTTTCAGATAGCCCTCAATGCAAAGGCTCTAGACGCAAATATTGGTGTGAGAGCTAATTCAATCAAGGAAACACTGCATGTTGGTGAAGGGCATATTGAAGAAGAATCAGCCGAGTGGTTCTTGTGGGAGAACAACTCCATTTGGCTCACTAACTTCACACACCATCAGGCTTCCAAGCAGCTCTCAAGGAAACTCAGTTTTCACACTCTATGCTTAGTGCCCTTTGAGTGTCTAGGACTGAAATGAAGCTTGGTGAGCATCCCACACAAACGAATGCTCCACATGCGGGTTTCACATGCCACCAACTCCACATTCACAGGCAACTTCAGCGCCACAGCCGTTTTCAGATAGCCCTCAATGCAAAGGCTCTAGACGCAAATATTGGTGTTAGAGCTAATTCAATCAAGGAAACACTGCATGTTGGTGAAGGGCATATTGAAGAAGAATCAGCCGAGTGGTTCTTGTGGGAGAACAACTCCATTTGGTTCACTAACGTCACACACCATCAGGCTTCCAAGCAGCTCTCAAGGAAACTCAGTTTTCACACTCTATGCTTAGTGCCCTTTGAGTGTCTAGGACTGAAATGAAGCTTGGTGAGCATTACACACAAACGAATGCTCCACATGCGGGTTTCACATGCCACCAACTCCACATTCACAGGCAACTTCAGTACCACGGCCGTTGTCATATAGCCCTCAATGCAAAGGCTCTAGACGCAAATATTGGTGTGAGAGCTAATTCAATCAAGGAAACACTGCATGTTGGTGAAGGGCATATTGAAGAAGAATGAGCCGAGTGGTTCTTGTGGGAGAACAACTCCATTTGGCTCACTAACTTCAAACACCATCAGACTTCCAAGCAGCTCTCAAGGAAACTCAATTTTCACACTGTATGCTTAGTGCCCTTTGAGTGCATTATCTAGGAATTAACCTGATAGAGCATCCCACACAAACGAATGCTCCACATGCGGGTTACACATGCCACCATCTCCACATTCACAGGCAACTTCAGCGCCACAGCCGTTTTCAGATAGCCCTCAATGCAAAGGCTCTAGACGCAAATATTGGTGTGAGAGCTAATTCAATCAAGGAAACACTGCATGTTGGTGAAGGGCATATTGAAGAAGAATCAGCCGAGTGGTTCTTGTGGGAGAACAACTCCATTTGGCTCACTAACTTCACACACCATCAGGCTTCCAAGCAGCTCTCAAGGAAACTCAGTTTTCACACTCTATGCTTAGTTCCCTTTGAGTGCATTATCTAGGAATGAACATGATAGAGCAACCCAAAATAACGAAATGCTCCACATGCGGGTTTCACATGCCACCAACTCCACATTCACAGGCAACTTCAGCGCCACAGCCGTTTTCAGGTAGCCCTCAATGCAAAGGCTCTAGACGCAAATATTGGTGTGAGAGCTAATTCAATCAAGGAAACACTGCATGTTGGTGAAGGGCATATTGAAGAAGAATCAGGCGAGTGGTTCTTGTGGGAGAACAACTCCATTTGGTTCACTAACTTCACACACCATCAGGCTTCCAAGCAGCTCTCAAGGAAACTCAGTTTTCACACTCTATGCTTAGTGCACTTTGAGTGCATTATCTAGGAATGAACCTGGTAGAGCATAACACACAAACGAAATGCTCCACATGCGGGTTTCACATGCCACCAACTCCACATTCACAGGCAACTTCAGCGCCAAAATCACTTTCAGATAGCCCTCAATGCAAAGGCTCTAGACGCAAATATTGGTGTGAGAGCTAATTCAATCAAGGAAACACTGCATGTTGGTGAAGAGCATATTGAAGAAGAATCAGCCGAGTGGTTCTTGTGGGAGAACAACTCCATTTGGCTCACTAACTTCACACACCATCAGGCTTCCAAGCAGCTCTCAAGGAAACTCAGTTTTCACACTCTATGCTTAGTGCCCTTTGAGTGCATTATCTAGGAATGAACCTGATAGAGCATCCCACACAAACGAATGCTCCACATGCGAGTTTCACATGCCACCAACTCCACATTCACAGGCAACTTCAGCGCCACAGCCGTTTTCAGATAGCCCTCAATGCAAAGGCTCTAGACGCAAATATTGGTGTGAGAGCTAATTCAATCAAGGAAACACTGCATGTTGGTGAAGGGCATATTGAAGAAGAATCAGCCGAGTTTTTCTTGTGGGAGAACAACTCCATTTGGCTCACTAACTTCACACACCATCAGGCTTCCAAGCAGCTCTCAAGGAAACTCAGTTTTCACACTCTATGCTTAGTGCCCATTGAGTGCATTATCTAGGAATGAACCTGGTAGAGCATTTCACACAAACGAATGCTCCACATGCGGGTTTCACATGCCACCAACTCCACATTCACAGGCAACTTCAGCGCCAAAACTACTTTCAGATAGCCCTCAATGCAAAGGCTCTAGACGCAAATATTGGTGTTAGAGCTAATTCAATCAAGGAAACACTGCATGTTGGTGAAGGGCATATTGAAGAAGAATCAGCCGAGTGGTTCTTGTGGGAGAACAACTCCATTTGGCTCACTAACTTCACACACCATCAGGCTTCCAAGCAGCTCTCAAGGAAACTCAGTTTTCACACTCTATGCTTAGTGCCCATTGAGTGCATTATCGAGGAATGAACCTGGTAGAGCATCCCACACAAACGAATGCTCCACATGCGGGTTTCACATGCCACCAACTCCACATTCACAGGCAACTTCAGCGCCAAAACTACTTTCAGATAGCCCTCAATGCAAAGGCTCTAGATGCAAATATTGGTGTGAGAGCTAATTCAATCAAGGAAACACTGCATGTTGGTGAAGGGCATATTGAAGAAGAATGAGCCGAGTGGTTCTTTTGGGAGAACAACTCCATTTGGCTCACTAACTTCACACACCATCAGGCTTCCAAGCAGCTCTCAAGGAAACTCAGTTTTCACACTCTATGCTTAGTGCCCTTTGAGTGCCTAGGACTGAAATGAAGCTTGGTGAGCATCCCACACAAACGAATGCTCCACATGCGGGTTTCACATGCCACCAACTCCACATTCACAGGCAACTTCAGCGCCACAGCCGTTTTCAGATAGCCCTCAATGCAAAGGCTCTAGACGCAAATATTGGTGTTAGAGCTAATTCAATCAAGGAAACACTGCATGTTGGTGAAGGGCATATTGAAGAAGAATCAGCCGAGTGGTTCTTGTGGGAGAACAACTCCATTTGGCTCACTAACGTCACACACCATCAGGCTTCCAAGCAGCTCTCAAGGAAACTCAGTTTTCACACTCTATGCTTAGTGCCCTTTGAGTGCATTATCTAGGAATGAACCTGGTAGAGCATCCCACACAAACGAAATGCTCCACATGCGGGTTTCACATGCCACCAACTCCACATTCACAGGCAACTTCAGCGCCACAGCCGTTTTCAGATAGCCCTCAATGCAAAGGCTCTAGACGCAAATATTGGTGTGAGAGCTAATTCAATCAAGGAAACACTGCATGTTGGTGAAGGGCATATTGAAGAAGAATCAGCCGAGTGGTTCTTGTGGGAGAACAACTCCATTTGGCTCACTAACGTCACACACCATCAGGCTTCCAAGCA